>NW_012106075.1:531097-531697 GCF_000951045.1 Mandrillus leucophaeus | reverse complement strand
ACTTTGGCTTTATCTGTATTGCTGGAGATCATACTCCCAGCGCTGGAGTAATCCGAAATGTAAAAGCAAAAACAAAACCCAGCAGAAGCTCCGGCGCGCAAGTGCGCGGCTGGGGCCAGCTTCTCAGCGCTCCGCCGCTCGCGCGCGTACCTTGCACAGGTCGGCAGCGATGGCCGCCAGGATGTCCTTCTCGCGCTCCTGCACCATCCTCCGCAGGGCCTCCAGCTGCTGCAGCCGAAACCGCAGGGGTCGCGACCGTCCGGACAGGAATGCCTGGCGGACCCGCTGTACTTCGCGCTCCATGGCCTGGTCCTGCAGAGAACTGCACGGTCGGAGGGCGCTGGGGCGTGGGAGGCGGGATGCAGGCAGGTGCGGGCCTTGCCTCCCCTCCCTCCGCCTCCCTCCGGGGGTTGTCCCCACCGCCGACCCGCAGCCACAACTCACTCGCCGAGGGCTCGCTGGCTCAGCCGCGGCCTCCGGGCCCGCCTAGTCCCACTGCCAGACCACTTATTAAAATAATCTTTGATTGAGGGGATTGTGGGGAAGGGAAAAATCACAAACCCAGAGTAAAGCTTTGCTACACATGTAATGCAGATAAAA
>NW_012106075.1:522579-530963 GCF_000951045.1 Mandrillus leucophaeus | reverse complement strand
AAAAAAAAAAAAAAAAGTAAATAATGAACAGAATTCCAGTGTGGAATTAGAACAGGAATCGGCTTTACCTAGGGCAAATTAATCACTGAGTAGCGAAGAGCTGCTGCTTTTGCTGAGGATAAGATGTGAGGATATATTCCCTTCTCTTGTATTCTCTCCTCTCCCCTCTCCTCCCCTCCCTTCCCCTCCCCTCCCATCTTCTCTTCTCTTTGTCTCACTCTGTTGCCCAGGCTGGAGTGCAGTGGCACAATCTCAGCTCACTGCAACCTCCGCCTCCCAGGTTCAAGCGATTCTCCTGCCTCAAGCTCCTGAGTAGCTGGATTACAGGCGCCCGCCACCATGCCCAGCTAACTTTTGTATTTTTAGTAGAGGTGAGGTTTCACCATGTTGGTCAGGCTGGTCTCAAACTCCTGATCTCATGATCCACCACCTCAGCCTCCCAAAGTGCTGGGATTGCAGGAATGAGCCACTATGCCCGGCCAAGGATTTCTTACAAATGAGGTACTCTGATTTTAATGGCATAATCACCAAGAGTTTCTACCAACTCTTGAACATTTTCTTTATTAGTTAGAAAAATCAACTGATGGCGTTTTGTTGGGCATATTTAAAAATCACATCCAAGTGCTTTAACAGAACAAGGAGATACATTTATGGAACCAAAGAGAGGACTGGGAATTCTTTTACTACACTCCCAAGCTGAAATATTCTCCCTTCAGCTTTTGAATATAATACACTCATTGATTTAAGTAGCTATGGGTAATGAAATCACCACAGCGGGATATAGGGGTAAGGGGTGAGTCCTCACAGGCTACTCCTTTCAGGAATGGAGTAGACTGTAGTGATTTTAGTATGCCTGCCCACTATACTTTTCCATCCTCCTTTTTCAGCTAAAAAAAAAGAGTTTTTGTTTTTGTTTTTATTGTGGGTTATCTACTCCATGACCCTTGTCCACCACAACCTTTAGATCTTTGATCTCCTCAATTGTCAGCAGAGAGAGTTTTCTTAAATGCAGAGATGAAACAGACACTTTTAATTATTTAAACCTCAGGAGGACTAAGGTAATGAGTGTGTACCCAGGAGTTCTTTCTGCCTTGTGGCCCAAATTTCATTACATTTTCATTGGATACTACATAAATACAAAACAGTGCCTACAGTAAATTATTACAGCATTTACCTACCTGTGTCTACGACCCAGAACATTACCAGCATTCCTCTTAGGCCCCTACTCAGTCACCACTACAGAATTTCTGGGTGAAAGTAAATACATGTTTAACTTCAGAGGCCAAATAATTTTTCAACGTGTTTATACCAATTTATATTCCCCACCAGTGATGTGTGACACAGTCTAGCAGCTTCTTTCTAAAACTGGATTTTAAAAAAATTACCCATTCTGGTGGATGCGTAGTGATCTTTTTTTTTTTTTTTGACAGAGTCTCAAAAAAAAAAGGAGTGCAGTGGTGTCATCTCAGCTCACAGCAACCTCTGCTTCCTGGGCTCAAGGGATCCTCTCACTTTAGCCTCCCTAGTTGCTCGCATTACAGGTGCATGCCGCCATGCCTGGCTAATTTTTATATTTTTAGTAGAGACAGGGTTTTGCCATGTTGCCCAGGCTGATCTCGAACTGAGCTCAAGAGATCCACCCGCCTCGGCCTCCCAAAGTGCTGGGGTTACAGGTGTGAGCCACTGCACCCAGCTTGTAGTGATAACTCCTGGTGATGTTGACTTGCATTTCCCTAGTGACTAATCATGATGGGCACCTTTTCATGTGTATTGACTATTTGCACATATTTCCATAGCTAGGAATAGCAGATTTTATGAAAGGTGTTTAAGATAGCAGACCTGAACTGAAGCCTCAGACTGCCTTGGACACTTTTCCTAACTTTCAACACACTCTTCTTCAGCAAATGCCAATATAAATGCTTGTGTTCAAGATCAGTAATAGAAAAGAACAAACACAGGTCCATAGACACTACACACATGCACACGTGCATACAACTCTAAGGAAAAAGGAGATACCTTTACAAAAGATGAAGCATTCTGATGTGTAATTCTCACAATCTATGAAGACACTGAAACATGGTCTTTGGGGGCGGGAGCGGAAGAGTTAGCCCAAAGGAAGGCTGTGGGGGATTACATAATAGATTATAAGAAAATAGGAGAGGGTAAACTCAAATTGAAACTCAGGAAAGAAAGAGAAGAGAAAAGCACACCTTGATAGAGATGAAAGTCACATGAGAACAAAAGGTAAGAGATACAAAAAGAGCAGTTTGACAAAATTACATAAAATGAAAAGGAGACAAATGATTCCACTTATATGGTATACTTAGAGTAGTCAAATTCATAGAAAGAAAAAGTAGAACAGTGGTTACTCAGGGCTGGGGCAGGGGGCAAGGGAAGCGGTTACGGTAACGGAGCTACTGCTTGATGGGGACAGAGTTTCCATTTGGAATGATGAAAAAGTTCTGGAGGTGAATACTGGCGATGATTGCACAACATTGTGAATGTACTTAATGCCACTGAATTGTTCACTTAAAAATGATTAAAATGGTAAAATATACATAAAAGATACAAAAAAATGCATAAAACATGTGGATGTAAGTTTTCAACTCATTCAGGTAAATAGCTGGTGTGTGCTTATTGGAGACCTATGCTTAGCTTTGTAAGAAACTGCAAAACTCTTCCAAAGTGACTGTACCATTCATCATGCATTCCTACCAATATATGAGAGTTCCTGCTGCGCCACATCCTTGCCAGCATTTTGTGGTGTAAGTGCTTTGGATTTTAGCCATTCTCATAGGTGTGTAGTGGTAACTCATTGTTTTATTGCCAATTCCCTGATGACACATAATGTTGAGTATCTTTACACATCTTTATTTGCCATCTGTATAGATTCTTCAGTGACGTATCTGTTTAGACCATTTTTAATTGGGTTGCTTTTTATTGTTGAGTTTAAAGAGTTATTTGTGTATTTTAGATAAATAGCCTTTATATCAGATATGTTTTTACAAAGATTTTCTCATAATCCTTGGCTTGTCTATTCATTCTATTAACAGTGTTTTTTTACAGAGCAAGTTTTAAATTTTAATGAAGTCCAATTTATGAATTTTTTCTTTCATGAATTGTGCTTTTGGTTTTGTATCTAAAAAGTCATTGCCAAACTCAAGGCCACCTAGATGTTCTCCTGTGTTATCCTAGGAGTTTTAGAGTGATGCATGTCAGGAAGAAAAGAAAGTTCTAAGATCTTTCTCTACATTCTGGTTTGGTTTTGTTTTTTGGCATGTAGATGTCTAGTTGTTTCAGTACCATTTGTCAAACAGGCTGTCCTTTCTCCATTGAATTGCTTTTGTTTCTTTGTCAAACCTCAGTTGACTGTATTAGTGTGAATCCGTTTTTCAGTTTTGTATTCTATTCTATTGATTTATTTGTGTTTTCAGTCATCAATGCCACATTATTGTGTTTACTCCACCTTTATGGTAAATCCTGTAGTTGGTAGTGTCAGTCTACCAACTTTGTTCTTCAACATTGTGTTGGCTATTCTGGATTTTTGCTTTTCCATGTCGTCTTTAGAATTAAGTTTGTCAATATCCACAAAATAACCTGCTGGATTTTGATTGGGAGTGTTTAATCCATGGATCAAGTTGAGAAGAACTGGCATCTTTTCAACTTCAACTCTTCATTTCCATGAGCATAGACTGTCTCTTCATTTATTATTTACATCTCCTTTGGTTTCTTACATCAGAATTTTGTAGTTTTCCTCATATAGGTCTTGTATGTATTTAGATTTATATATAAGTATTTCCCCCCCTTTTTGGTGCTAATGTAAGTGGTGTTTTTAATTTTAATTTCAAATCCAGAGTGTTCATTGCTATTGTATAGTAAAATAATTGACTTTTGTATAGTAACTTTCATCCTGATACCATGCTAGAATCACTTACTAGTTCCAGAAACCTTTTTTGTTATTTGGGCTGTTCTACCTAGATAATCATGTTATCTGTGAACAAAGTCAGCTTAATTTCTTTCTTCCTAATATGTATACATTTCCTTTATTTGTCTTACTACACTAGCTAAAACCAGTTACAATGTTGAAAATCAGTGGTGAGAGGGGACATCCTTGCTTTCTTCCTAATATTAGCAGGAAGGCATGCAGCTTCTTTTGACTAATATGTTATCTGTAGAATTTTGTAGATGTTTGTGATCCAAGTGAGGCATTTTTATTCTTGAAATAAAATAGATAAATAAAACTTACTATTTTAACCATTAAGATGCACAATTCAGTGACATTAAGTACATGTACAACATTCTGCAACCATCAATATCATTCACTTTTAGAACATTTTCATCATCCCAAACAGAAATTGTACCCATAAACAATAATTCCCCTCTTGTCCTCTTTCAGTTGCCTAATAACCTCTATACTGTATGATTTTGACTATTCTAGGTACCTCACATAAGTGTAATCATACAATATGTGTCCTTGCATACTTGTACAAGCGTCCTTGTATAATAGGCCTACATATGGCTTATTTTCCTTAGCACAATGTTTTCTTTTTAGGGGGAAACAGGGTCTTGCTCTATTGCCCTGGCTGGAGCGCAGTGGCATAAACATGGCTTACTGCAGCCTCAACCTCCCAGGCACAAGTGATCTTCCCACCTCAGCCTCCTGAGTAGCTGGGACCACAAGCATGTGCCACCATACCCAGCTAATTTTAAATTTTTTTGTAGAGACAGGGTCTCGCCATTTTACCTAGGCTGGTTTCAAACTCCTGAGCTCAAGGGATCCTCCTGCCTCCGTCTCCCAAAGTGCTGGGATTATAGGCAAGAGCCACAACACCACCAGCCCTAGCACAATGTTTTTAAGGTTCATCCATGTTATAGCATATATCAGAATTTCGTTTCTTTTTAAGGTTGAGTAATATCCCATTGTAAGTATACCACATTTTGTTTATCCATTTACAGAATGGACATTTGGCTTGATTCTACCTTTTGGCTATTGTGAATAATGCTGCTGTGAACACTGGTATACAAATATCTGTTTGAGTCCCTGCAGCATATCGTAATTCTATATTTGTTAAAGATCTCACATACTATTTTCTATAGTGGTTGCACCATTTTACGTTCCCATCAGCAATGTACAATAGTTCCAATTTCTCCACATTCTCACTAAAACTTGCTTTCTGTTTTCTTTGTGTAATGACCCCTTTGTGTAAAGGTATAAAGTGATGTCTCATTGTGGTTTTTATTTGCATTTCCCTGATGGCTAGTGATGTAGAGAGAATGTTTTCATGCCCTGAATAGCTATTTATCTTCTTCGGAGAAATGTCTGTTCAAGTACTGTGCCTAGTTTTTTGTTTGTTTGTTTTTTTTGTTTTTTTTTGGAGACAGAGTCCCACTCTGTCACCCAGGCTGGAGTGCAGTGGCGTGATCTTGGCTCACTGCAACCTCTGCCTCCCAGGTTTAAGTGATTCCCCTGCCTCAGCCTCCTGAGGCTGCCTGCCACCATGCCGAGCTAATTTTTATATTTTTAATAGAGATGGGTTTCACCATGTTGGCCAGGCTGGTCTCGAACTCCTGACCTCAAGTGATCCACCTGCCTCGGCCTCCCAAAGTGCTGGGATTACAGGCGTGAGCCACCATGCCCAGCCATATGCCTAGTTTTGAATTAGGCTGTTTGTATATTTTGTTGTTGCTGAGTTGTTAAGAATTTATGTCCAGAACATAAATCACTTACCAGATATATGCTATGCAAATGCCTTTTGCCATTCAGAAGGTTACCTGTTTATATTATTGATAGTGTTCTTTTATGCACAAAATTTCTAATTTTACTGAAGTCCTATTTATCTGTTTTGTTGTTGTTGCTTGTGCATATCTAAGTAGTCACTGCCAAATCCAGATTTCCCCTTATGTTTTCTTCTGGAAGGCTTAGTGTTTGCTCTTACGTTTAGGTCTTTGATCACTTTTTTTTTTTTTTTTTTTTGAGCTAGGGTCTCACTCGGTCACCCTGGAGTACAGTGGTGCAATCAGAGCTCACTGCAGCCTTCACCTCCCAGGCTCAGGTGATCCTCCCACCTCAGCCTCCTGAGTAGCTGGGACTACAGGCACACATCACCACACTGCGTGTGTGTGTGTGTGTGTGTGTGTGTTTATTTTTTGTAGAGACAGAGTTTTGCCATATTGCTCAGGCTGGTCTTGAACTCCTGGGCTCAAGCAATCAGCCCACCTTGGCCTTCCAAAGTGCTGGGATCATAGGTGTGAGCCACTGTACCCAGACTGATCACTTTTGAGTTAATATTTTATATGATAAATAGGGGATCAACTTCATTCTTTTCTATGTGGATATCCAGTTTTCCCAGCACAATTTGATGAAAAGACTTTCCTTTTCCCATTTAATGGTATTGGCACCCTTGTTGAAGTCATTTGACCATATATGCAAGGGTTCATTTCTGCATTCCCAATTCTGTCCATAGGTGTGTCTTTATGCCAATACCACACTGTTTTGATTATGTAGCTTTGTAGTTTGTTTTGGAATCAAGCAGTCTGAGTCCTTCCACTTTGTTCTTCTTTGTCAAGACATTTTTGGCTATTGGGGTCCATTAAGATTCCGTATGTATTTTAGGGTGGATTTTTCTATTTCTGCAATATGTCTTAGGGATTTTGATAGAGATTGCATTGAATCTTTAAATCGCTTTTGGTAATATTGTTATCTTAACAGTATTAAGTCTTCATATGCGTGAGAGTGGGTTGTCTTTCCATTTATTTATGTCTTCTTTAATTTCTTTCAATGATGTTTTATAGTTTTTAGTGTACAAGTCTGTTGCCTCCTTGGTAAATTTATTCCTGTGCATTTGATTCTTTTTGATGCTATTAAAAATGGAATTGTTTTCTTAATTTCTTTTTGGGATCATTCATTGCTAGTGTATAGAAATGCAACTCATTTTATGTGTTGTGATTTGCATCCTGTGACTTCTGAATTTGTTAATTGGGCATAATGGTTTTGGGAATGTCATGGGTTTTATACACATAAGATCATGTTATTTTTGAACACAGGTAATTTTACTCCTTCCTTTCCAATGTAAATACCTTTTATTCTTTTTGTTGCCTAATTGCACCATCTTAAACTTTCAATAGTATTGTGAATATAAGTGGGGAAAGCAGACATTTTTGTCTTGTTCCTGATCTTAGGGGAAAAGCTTTTAGTCTTTCACCATTAAGTATGATCTTAGCTGGAGGTTTGTCATATATGGCTTTTATCATTTTGAGGAACTTTCTTTCTATTCTCACTTTATTAAGTGTTTTTATTTTTCAAAGAAAAGGTATCAATTTTGGTATAGCGAGATTAGTATCTATATATGTTACCTTTTCTATTTGATGTCCTTGCTTTTTTTTTTCTTCCATTGTGGCTTTAACTGAGCATTTTATGAGATTCTATTTTCTTTCTTCTCTTAGTGTATTGATTATATTAGTTTTTAAAAGCTTTTCCATTAGTTGCCCTAGAGTTTGCAATATACATTTACAACTAACCTAATTCCACTTTTGAATAACACTGTCCTTCTTCATGGGTAGTGCAAGTGCCTTAAAATATTCTCAGTTCCTCCCTCTTGACCCTTATAACACTACTGTCATTCATTTTAGCTATGCACAAGCTGTAGTAACCAAATACATTGTTGCTATTATTTTCATGTAATTTTTATCAATTAAAAATAAGAAAGATAAAATATTTTACCTTCATTTATTCCTTTACTAATACATAATTCCTTTCTTTATGTGTATCTGAGTTTCTGAAGTATTTCAGAAAACAGATGTGGCATCATTAGTAGTATGTGATCTCTAGTAACCACAATGAGACACCACTTCCCACCCGCAACTATGGTATAACTAAAAACAAAAAGAAAATCCCAAGCGTTAGCAAGGATGTGGAGAAACTGGAAACCTCATACACTGCTGGTGGCAATGAAGAATGGTGCAGCCACCATGGGAAACATTTTGGCAGTTCCTCAAAAAAAAACCAGAATTATCATATAACCCAGTAATTCCACTCCTAGGTATAGACTGAAAAGAAGTGAAAACAGGTGTTCAAAGAAAAATTTGTACATGAGTATTTACTGCAGCATTATTCACAATAGCCAAAAAGTAGAAACAACCTAAAAGTCCATCAACTGATTAGTAAACACCATGTGGCATATCACACAATAAACTATTCAGCCAGAAAAAGGAATCAAGTTTTGAGAGACATGCTGCAACATAGAGGAATCGCAGGCTGGGCGTGGTAGCTCACACCTGTAATCCCAGCACTTTGGGAGGCTGAGGTGGGCGGATCATGAGGTCAGGAGTTCAAGACCAGCCTGACCAACATGGTGAAACCCCGTCTCTACTAAAAATACAAAAAT
>NW_012106075.1:517363-522421 GCF_000951045.1 Mandrillus leucophaeus | reverse complement strand
AAAAAAAAAAAAAAAAAAAAGGTATGGAGTTGAAAAGTACCATAACTGAAGTGAAAAAATTCACTAGAGGGCTCAAGAGTAGATTTGAGCTGGCAAAAGAAAGAATCAGCAAACTTAAAGATAGGATAATTAAGATTAGTCTGAGGAACAGAAAAAAAAAGGTAAGAAAAGTGAATACAGATGTGGGGACCTAGGAAACACAATCAAGTATACCAACATACAAATAATGGAAGTCTCAGAGGTGAGGAGAGAAAGAAAAAAACATAAAAATATTTGAAGAAAGAATAACTGAAAATGTCCCAAATTTGATGAAAGACATGAATCTACATATTCAAGAAGCCCAACAAACACCAAGTAGGGTGAATTTGAGGAGGGGCAAGGTCATTTGCTGACTGTGATGGCGGAAGGTAGTAGGGAGGGGTCAGTGGTTTTAAAAGAGTGGAGAGCCGGGCGCGGTGGCTCAAGCCTGTAATCCCAGCACTTAGGGAGGCCAAGGCGGGTGGATCACGAGGTCAGGAGATCGAGACCATCCTGGCTAACACAGTGAAACCCCGTCTCTACTAAAAATACAAGAAAATTAGCCAGGCATGGTGGCGGGCGCCTGTAGTCCCAGCTACTCGGGAGGCTGAGGCAGGAGAATGGTGTGAACCTGGGAGGCGGAGCTTGCAGTGAGCCACGATCGCGTCACTGCACTCCAGCCTGGGGCACAGAGCGAGACTCTGTCTCAAAAAAAAAAAGAGTGGAGAAGGTTTAACATGGGTTGCAGAGATGGACAGTGACATGACTAAACAAAGGCAGGACAGGGTGCTGAGGGTCTAATTATGGTTAATGGTCATAAATTTCTAGTGTAACCAATATGAAGTGATCGGCTATTAGTACAGAAAATGTGCAACTGGGTTCCTCCAGGATGGAGTTCTGTCATGTAGAAGGGTCAAAAGAATTCAGGTTACTGGCAAAAGAGTTACTAAAATGATGAAACATACTGATGAAGCTACATAAGGAAGGAAGTAAAGGCAGGAATGTAGTGGATTGAGAAAGAGTTGTCAACTGACTGGGAGGCCCAAGTGATTGAAGAAATCTCTTAAGTAGATATAGCAATGAAAGTATGCTGGAAGGATTAGAGATGTGGCCAGTTAAAGGGCTGAAGGTAAAACAGTTATATGCAATGAAAAAGCCCAAAGTATGATTATGGAGTGTGTGCCTGAGGTAGGGCAGAGAAAGTTACTGGAGTGAGGACTGGGGAATTGAGGTGAGGGACTGGGGCATTGAATGTCTTCATCTCTATGGATGCTGAGTTCACACAGGAGGCTGAGTTCACACAGGGTGCTGGTAAGACTTGGGGTTAGAAAGACTGTATGAAGGTGTTAGAGTTTTACATAAGAGAGGAGGAAATGAAGATATAAAAGTGTATATCACATGTACAGGGGCCACTAGCTGGAGAGGATAGGAAATACTGTCACTGGAAAAATTAGACACCAAAAATATTAAGATGACTGAAAAATAAGAAAAAACAATGGGTCCAAATGTAGAATTCTGCACTTGGGCTCAGGAGGACAACCACACAAAGGGAGGGTGGTGATGCTGTGGCTGGTCAGTGGCACACTGCCAGGTCATGTGGTATAGCCATTAAAAACTTAGTACTTCCCTAAAAGTCTAACAGGTTCTGCTCTAATGGAAATGGTTCTGCTCTAAATGGTTCTGTTTGTACTGTGGACACTGCCTTCAGGCTTGCGTGAATTCAAGATGAAGAGAGTAGAGACTCAAAATCACATTCCATGAAAAATGACTGAAGAAATTACAAATGTTTACCATGAAGAGCCTGTGGAGCATGAGCCATCACAAAAACACCCGTAGGGCAGTAACTGAAAAACGGACAGACTCTCCTACAGGATCATAAGCCCAACAGCTGGTATCAGTGGGTGAAAGTTATGGGTAGGAAAGGTAGGTTTCAGTTCAAAAGAAAAGTGTTCTGAGAATCAAAGCTGCATTGGGAGGTAGCAAGTTCCTCATCAGTGAGGTAATTAAGTATAAACTGGACAGCCTGGCAAGGATGTTCTCGAGGAATCCCAAGGTCAGATTGGTGATTACATCAAATACCCTTTTAGACCCCTTTAATATGAAGATTTTATTAAATGTGGAAAGTTTTTTGTCATTATTTCTTTTAAAAAAATTATTCTGCCCCTCTTCTTTCTCCTCTGCTTTGGGAACTACGATTATATGCTTTTTAGGCCATTCACAGATTGCTCATTTTCATTTTTTTCAGTCTTTTTTCTCTCTACATTTTATTTAGGATGTTTACCATTGCTGTATCTTTAAATTCACTAATCTTTTCTTCTACAGTGTCTAATCTGCTGTTAATGTCAACCAGTGTATTTTCATCTCAGACTTTTTGTTTCATCTCTGGCAATTCAATTTGGTTTTCTTTTTGTAAATTTGATGTCTCACTTTAACATACTCCATGTTATTCTCTGTTTTCTTAAAGATTAAACAAAATTATAGAAACCATTTAATATTCCTGAGTAGTAATTCTATCTGTTCATTTCTGGGTCAGTTTCTATTGATTGATGTTTCTCTTTATTATGGATCTTAGTTTGTTGTTTCTTTGTATGCCTGGTAATTATTAATTGTATGCCAGACATTGTGATTTTACTTTGTTGGGTACTACATATTCTTGTACTATTTTAAATACACTTGAGCTTTGATATAGTTAAGTTCTGTATCAAAGAACAGAACTTTTATAATAAAACATTTTTAAGAATACATAAAATTTTAAAATAAAATGGAAAAATTTGTCAGTCACAACTGATAGAAAACTAATAAACTTCTAGTTATAAAATCTCATATAAATTGAAAAGAAAAATAAACCCCAGACTGATAAACAGGCAACAGATATAAACAGATAAAAGATAATTAAAAGAAAAACTAGTCAAATATAGTCAACCTCACTAATAAAAAAAATTGAAATTACGTACCCATTTTTCATATACTGAGCTAGCAAAGATTTTTTGAAATACTTGTTTCTGATTTAGGATTCTAGTCTCAAGGATCAAATTCTGTGTAAAGATATTCAGTGAATCAATTATAGGTGATAGTGAAAAACTAGACACATGAAAAGTCCAATGACAATGAAGTAATTAGGTGAACAGTGTGACAATCACTTACTGATTATACAGAGACAATTGGATTTTAACGTTATTTTCAGGAAGTGCCTTTATAAACATAAGAAACACGTTTGTGTGGTAATGTTAAGTAAAAAAACAGAACACAGCTGAGACAAAAACAAGCACTGCAAAGAGATTGGAAGTGAGGGTGGGGAGATTTGAGAGTCTATCTTTGGGAAATTTTGTGTATTTTCCTTTAGTGTGATTATACATATTTGAGATTCAATTCTACTGTCTTATTTTGTATTATAATGCCTTCTTTTTACTTTTTATCTTCATTTTCACTGCTTTATGTTAGATTGTTTTCTTAGTTTCCTTTTGATTTCTACTGATTTATAAATTATGTATTCTATTTCTTCCCTTTTGGTTATTCCCTTAAAATGGCAACTTGCATACATAACTTAAAAACTTTGTCAATCACTATATCCTACCCTCTTCCCTGATAATATCTAGATGGCTTTAACTAAGAGAACCTTCTCCCAATCTTACCTTTTATTGCTGTACATATTTTATTTCTACTTTATTTTTGTACTGTGTGAATTATCCTATTATTTTTTAAAATTTAAATTCAAAGCGAGTTTCAATATATCCATATTTACCAATTTCGTTGCCATTATTTGGACATCAGTGGTTTTGTTTTATTTTTTCCATGAATGCTCTATAAATAAATGGTGATGCCTCTCAGTATTTGCTGGAAAATGTCTTTTAATTTGCCCGCTTTTGAGAACAATAGTGTAGCTGGATGAGGAGTAACATTATTCTCTCAGCATTTTGATGATATTATTTCACTGTCTTCTGGTTTTTATTGTTGTTGTTGATGTGTGAATCCTCCAACTTTCTTCTTTCACAAGATTGTTCCGACTATCCTGGATCCCTTGCATCTCCATATGAGTTTTAGGATGTATTTTCCAATCCGCAAGAAGGGGGCCTATTTAAAGTTTGATAGGGCTTGCCCTGAATCTGTAGATCAATTTAGGGTATATTTAACAATTTTAAGGCTTCCAGTCCATTACCATGGGAAATCTTTATTTATGTTTTTAATGTCTTTTAATACTGACAAGTCTTGCATTCCTTTGGTTGAATTTATTCCTAAGTATTTTATTCTTTTTGGTACTTTTGTGAATGGAAGTGTTTTCTTAATTTCATTTTCAGGTTGTCTATTGCTAGTGGATAGAAATTCAACTGATTTTTGTGTATTGATCTTGTATCTTACAACCCTGCTGAACTCATTTATTAGCTCTAGTAGTTTTAGTTTTGTGTAAGTATGTATGGATTCCTTAGGGTTTTATAAATGAACGATCATGTCACACTCAAATAGGATAGATTAACTTGTTCCCTTACAAGCTGGATGTCTTTTCTTTCTTTTTCTTGTCTCATCACCCAGGATAGAATCTCCAGTACAATGCTCATTAGATCTGTGAATATTAAGATTCATCCCTTACTTCAAGTGTCTTTTGTCAAATATCTGAATACTACATCTCCACCAGTTTCCTATTCTTTTCCTTGGAATTTCTATCAGATAAATAATGACCTAGGTCGGGTGCAGTGACTCATGCCTGTAGTCTCAGCACTTTGGGAGGCTGCGGTGGGTGACCACCTGAGGTCAGGCGTTCGAGACCAACCTGGCCAACATGGTGAAACTTCATCTCTATTAAAAATACAAAAATTAGCTGGGAATGGTGGCAGGTGCCTGTAATCTCAGCTACTCAGGAGGCTGAGGCAGGAGAATTGCTTAATCCTGGGAGGCGGAAGTTGCAGTGAGCCGAGATTGCGCCACTGCACTCCAGCCTAGACGACAGAGTGAAACTCTGTCTCAAAAAAAAAAAAAAACAAAAACACACAACAAGAAAACACCTAGATCTTGCATACATTCCATCTCTTTACATATCTTTTATTC
>NW_012106075.1:516344-517113 GCF_000951045.1 Mandrillus leucophaeus | reverse complement strand
CAAACTGCTGGGATTACAGGTGTGAGCCATCATGCCCAGCCTTTATGTCTAATGATTTTAAACATAATTTTCTATTCTCTTTCTGATTATGATACCATTATTGCAAATTCTGAACTTTAATTTTCCTGTTAGTTGTATATGTTAACTCTTGTTCATGATGGATTACTTCTTTACATTTTATCATTTTTACTGTAAGCTCACCACTAACAGGGCTTGTTTAGCTGTTAGTGGTGTTGCTGTTAGTGTTAGGGAATAATGAAGAATTGTTGCCTCACTGTCTCTAACAAAACAGCCTGTGACAAGAAACAGAAAGCAGAAGGTGGTTACCAGGGTCTGGGGAAGGAAGATGAGAGTTGTTTAATGAGTACACGATTTCAGTTTTGCAAGATGAAAAGTTCTGGAGACTGGTTGCACAACAATGTGAATACAGTTACCACTACTGAACTGTACACTTAAAAGTGATTAAGGAGGAGGCCGGGCGCGGTGGCTCACACCTGTAATCCCAGCACTTTGGGAGGTTGAAGTGGGCGAATTGCCTGAGGTCGGGAGTTTGAGACCAGCTTGACCAACATGGAGAAACCCTGTCTCTGCTAAAAATACAAAATTAGCCAGGCGTGGTGGTGCATGCTTGTAATCCCAGCTACTCGGGAGGCTGACGCAGGAAAATTGCTTGAACCCGGAAAGTAGAGGTTGCGGTGAACTAAGATCACACCACTGCACTCCAGCCTGGGCAACAAGAGCGAAATTCCATCTCAAAAAAAAAAAAAAA
>NW_012106075.1:511519-515162 GCF_000951045.1 Mandrillus leucophaeus | reverse complement strand
AATTAGAAGGCTTAAGGCGGTGCCCACTATCCCCACTCGTGCGCCAAATAGCAGGTATAGTATTCCGATATCTTTGTGGTTAATTGAAAACAATCAACGACTGATGAACATAAGTGGGAAAGAGGTAAAATGGCTGAGTGAACATGAGACTGTAAATCTTAAGACAGAGGTCAAGGCCTCTTTTTACCAGCCCTGAAGTGATTTCTCATGTTGAATTGCAAATTGAAAGGAGCAGCTTCAATCCTGCTGTGGCTTCTGCCACCTTTCTCCCCTCAGCGGTGGGAGAGGTAGATTGAAGCCAATTGATTAGGGTGTTCAGATGTTAACTAAATTTTCATGGGTTTGAATTCCACCAGCCTAGCCAGGGCTTAGCTTCATTAAAGTGGTGGAAATTCTAAATTTCTAAGTTATAGTTAGTATTAATGGAGAGATGGGTAAGAGGAGGGTAGAAGAAATGGTAAGTAGGGGGAGGAGTAGTACGGGTTTTGTGTTTTCGAATTGTCATTTTATTTTCATGTAATTAGATGTGGAGAATATTGTCACTGAGATGGAATAAATTAGGCATATGTAAACGTACAGGCTGAGTAGGGTTATGGTAGCTATAATGATGGGGGTAATAAGACTATTGCTTTTTGTAAATTCTTGAATAATGACTTATTTAAGTAAAAATCCTGTTAATGAGGGTAAACCTCCTAGGGATAGTAGAATTAGTGGAATTATAGGTGTTAATCATGTTAATTTGTTTCAGGCATGAGATCGTGACAGAATTGTAGTGCTTATACTCAGGTTGAGTGCTAGAAATGCAGTAGTTGTTAAAGTGAAGTAAATAATCAGGTTTAGAATGGTAATTTTGGGGTCATAAATTAGTACTGCTATTATTCAACCTATGTGAGTAATTGAGGAGTAGGCTAGGATTTTACGCAGTTGTGTCTAAGTTCTCTTCAACTGCCCAGTATAATGGATAAGATTGTGATAGATAGGAGGATGTTCGTGTTTATTGATGGGGAAAATTTGAAACATAATCAAGATAGGCGCTAGTTTTTGTCATGTGAGGAGAAGTATGCCAGACATTAGAGAGGTTTCTTGGGTTACCGCTGGGACCTAGAAGTGAAAGGGGGCTATTCCTAGTTTCATTACTAGGGCCATTATTATTGTTAAGGATGAAAATTGATTACTAGTGTTTATTATTTTTCATTGTCCGGAGGACAGGTTATTGGAAAGGATACCCATCATGAGAATTATAGATGTGGCTGTTTGTGTAAGGAAGTATTTGGTGGCTGCTTCTGTAGAGTGGGGATTTATTTTTTTTTAATTAAGATTGGGGTAAAAGCTAGTATGTTTATTTCTCGGCCTATTCAGATGAGAAATCAGTGTGAGCCCAGCATTGTGGTAAGAGTTTCTGTGAAAATAGTAGGGTAGATAATAAGTTGAGCTAATGGATTAATTGGCACGGGAAGGGTATGACCAACATTTTCGGGGTATGGGCCCGATGGCTTATTTAGCTGACCTTACTTTAAGATGTGGTGTAATAGATAGCATGGAGAATTTTGGATTCTCAGGGGTAGGTTCAATTCCTATCGTTCTAGAAATAAGAGGATTTTAACCTCTATTGTTTACTCTATCAAAGTAATTCTTTTGTCAGACATATGTTCTATGTTTGAGGTGGGACGCTGGAAATTAGGACAGGCATTGAGATATGACATATGCAGAATGCTAGTTTAAGTGGTAGGAAGTTTTTTCATAGAAGATATATGAGTTGGTCATAGTGGAATCGGGGGTATGCTGTTCGAATTCATAAAAACAGGGTGGTTAGAAGGAGGGTCTTGGTAATGAAATTTGTGATATAGAGTTCTGGTGAATGAATATATAGTGTGTAGTGCTCCTAGGAAAATAGTAGTAGTTAGGGCATTTATTACGATAATATTCATGTATTCTGCTATAAAGAAGAGGGCAAATGAACCTGCAGCATATTCAATGTTGAAGCCTGAGACTAACTCTGACTCTCCTTCTGTTAGATTAAAAGGGGCTCGGTTAGTGTCTGCTACTATGGAGATAAATTATATTCTGGCTGGGGGCATGATGGTAGGAGCAGTCAGAGGAATTCTTGCATTGTGATGAGTGCATATAAGTTAAATGAGCCACTTAAGTAGAACTAACAGCAGGATGATGGCTAGGGTGACCTCATATGAAATTGTCTGGGCCACAGCTCGTAATGCACCAATTAGTGCATAATTTGAATTAGATACTCATCCTGATCATAGAATAGACGGTTAGGCTTGATGTGGCTAGTATAAATAGGAGGCCTATATTAAAATTAATTAGAGTATCTGGTATAGGGAGGGGAGTTCACAAGAGGACAGCGATAGAAAGGGCGAGGGTTGGAGCAGTAACATAAAGGGTAATAGCAGATGTTGAGGGCCATAAGGGTTCTTTGGTGAAAAGTTTTATTGCGTCAGGGAGTGGTTGAAGCAGTCCGTAGGGATCTACAAGGTTAGGTCCTTTGCATAGTTGTATATAGCCTGAGATTTTCCGTTCAATGAGTGTAAGGAATGCTATAGCGATTAGAGTAGGAATGATGAGTAGGAGAAGGTGAATTATAGGCCTGTTGTTAAGAAGAGGACTTGAACCTCTGATTATAAAGTTTTAAGTTTTATGCAATTGCTGGACTCTGCCATCTTAACAAACCCTGTTGTTGGGTTGGGTGTGTGATGATCTGTTTGACTGAGATAACATCATCTATGGGGTGAGGGTGCTTTATGAAGTGGGCCCTATTTCTCTTATCCTTTTGTAATAGGAGAAATGTTAAATAGACAGAAACTGACTTGGATTACTCCAATCTGAACTCAGATCACGTAGGATTTTAATCATAAAACAAACGAACCCTTAATAGCGGCTACACCATTATTAGCATGTCCTGATCCAACATCAAGGTCGTAAACCCTATTGTCAATATGAACTCTAGATTAGGATTGTGCTGTTATCCCTAGGGTAACTTATTTGGTTGATCAAATTATTGGGTCAATGTGTATTAACTCGCTTAGACTAGCGCAGTCTTAGTTTAGGTTGTTCAGAGGTTGGATTATGCTCCGAGGTCACCCCAACCAAAATTTTTAATGCAGGGATAGTAGGCTAGGGTCTGTAGGCTTTTTTTGAGTTTTTATTTGCATTAATAAAGCTTCATAGGGTCTTCTCCTCTTATATCCGCCTCTTCACAGATAAGTCAATTTCACTGAAAAGTAAGAGACAGCTGGCCGGGCATGGTGGCTCATGCCTGTAATCAAAAAAAAAAAAAAAAAAAATAGTAATAGCTGAACCCTCATGTGGCCATTCATACAAGTCTCTATTTAGGGAACAAGTGATTATGCTGCCTTTGCATGGTCAGGATACCGCAGCTGTTGAACGTATGTCACTGAGCAGGCAGTGCCTCTAATACTGGTAATACTAGAGGTGATGTTTTTGGTAAACAGACAGGGTAAGATTTGCCGAGTTCCTTTTATGTTTTGTAATTTTTCCTTAGAGCATACCTGTGTTGGATTAACAGTATAAATAATAGGGTGCTTATTAATATTAGGCTTTCAATGGGTTATTCCGATCTGATGTAAGCTTATGCAATGAAGAATATCTTCATGTTACTTACATTAAC
>NW_012106075.1:499602-510684 GCF_000951045.1 Mandrillus leucophaeus | reverse complement strand
ACGCAGAGTTCTATTAACTTGGGTTAATCGTATGGCCACAGTGGCTGGCACGAAATTGACCAACCCTAGATAACAGCATAGCTTAAACTTTCATTTATTAATAATGATTTATCATTGCTGTTTCCCATGGGGGTGTGGTTGAGCAAAGTGTTTTGAGCTGCATTTATGCGTGCTTGATACCTGCTTCTTTTGATCTGGGTGATCTAGAAGGCATTTTCACTGGGGCGTGGGTGCTTGCATGTGTAATCTTACTAAAAGCTAATAGAAAGGCCAGGACCAAACCTATCTGTTTACGGGGTTGTGCAGGCCCATCTAGACATTTTCAGTGTCTTGCTTTGAATAATTAAGCTACATTAACTGCATAAATACTTGTGTAAAATTAAAATATGAGAAGGAAAGAAGTAAGTATAAATAGTCGTTTACAGTTCTGGGAATTCAGGGTCTTTAAAGTTGAGTTAGCAGAGGTTTGGCTGAGAGGACCACTCATAATTCGGACATAATTGATTTAGGGTATGGTGTATGGGGTAGCACTTTCAGAGGGGTACGCTCAAGGTATTATATCAGTATTAGGGTGGAAATTTAGTTATTGTATTTGTTATATAAAATGGAGGCTTAATTTAGTAGGAGGATCTTAAGATTTTTAGGAAAATGACATCAATCGAGGGGCGGCTGTTGGGGTATTCATGGTTAAAATATGATTTCTGGGCTCTGACTGGGTTGCATTTTAGTCTCTTGTTTTTGGGGTTTGGCAAGGGTACATTTACCTAGGTTGACGGTAAAGTCAGAGATGGGGGGTTGGGGATTTAATCGGAAATAGTTCTTGAAAGTGAGCGGACATGCATGAGCATACGTGCCTATTGATTAATTGTTATGTCTTTCAAGCATGAATTAATTGATACCTTATGGTTATTATGCCAGCCTGGAATATTCAATATAAGCTTAGCTTCTACAATTGATTTAGCAGGAATCAAATCCAAGTTCATCTATGGCGGATTCGGAGGGGACTAGGCCTTACGCAATGGTGAGTGACAGCATCCCCCAAAGTTAAAAATACCAAATGCATGACAGTGCTCCGTGACTGGTTAATAGGGTGATAGACCCGTGATCCATCGAGATGTCTTATTTAAGGGGAACATGTGGGTGATCTTAGTTTTATGGCCCTGAAGTAAGAACCAGATGCCAGGTATAGTTTCAGGACAGTCACCCCCAAGTGTTACGGGCCTGGAATGAGGAGGGTAGCACTCCCGAGCGGGATGATGATTTCTCGGAGGCTGGTAGATTAAGAGACCAAAACCTGGCAGGGATATCCATGTTGACAAGGGATTTCTTGACTGAAATGTGCCATGTCCAATGAACGAATATATGCACTATGCAATATTAAGAATTTCTAGTATGGATCAATATTCGTATGGATCAGGTTTTGTTGTATAGTCAATAATAGTATATATATGCATATATATGTGTACATATACATATATATATACACACACACACACAAAAAAAATGGCCCATAATGCCACTGCTGAGATGGCCTCAGTTGATCTTTTAAAAACAAAACAAACAAGAAACAAACAAAACAAAGGGGATATCTGCACTGGGTTGGGACATTCAAAAAGCATCAAAAGGCAAACAGGCATTACTGCTACAGTTGCTCAAGCCAGAAACTCTGCAGTCTGTGACCTTTCTCCTTCACTGTCTTGCATTCCACAACCAAACCCTGATCATAACCTGTCGATTCTGCCTCTACACGTAACTGATCCACCCCCTTCTCTCCTCCCCTACCATCAGGCTCCTGCTTGTTCCCCTGGACGATTCCAACAGCCTCCTTCCGCCCTCCCAACTCCCACCCACACCTGTGCCTAGAAGCTTAGAAAGGTTAAGTAACAAGCCCAGGTCACACAGTTGGGGAACGACATGGCCAGGACAGCTCCGTGTGTCTGGCCCCCGTCTATGCTGTCCCTACTGCACTGTCCTCTCTCGCTTGTGCTGCCTGGTTCCTCCCTTCCCATGGTGCACATCTGCTGAGTGAATGCAATGACAGTGGCGCAGCAGGTTTAAGCAGAGAAGGTGCCAGGTCTCGTCCCGAGTCTCACCCGAGTTCTTCCCATGTAGGCCTCCAATGCCAGCTCATAGATGATGCCCTGGGCGCCGAGCTCCGTCATGTCAATCAGTCCTGAAGCATCAGCACACACAGAACACATTTCAAAAAGTATATAAACATTTTCCTTATGAAACTAGAACTTATTTTAAGAGAACCTAAGGATGCCCTCAAGAAGCATAACTTGGTGGCAGAATTCACCACGTGTGCTGAGAAACCCAGACATCCTGCCCTGAGCGGTTGCCATGACCATGATCTCAGGCAGCTCAGATGTAACACAGGTTCATTCTACAAATCCCTACTCCACTAGGGAACAAAACATTAGGTTCAAAGTAGAAAAAAGAATGGCCAGGTGCAGTGGCTCACACCTGTAATCCCAGTACTTTGGGGGGCTGAGGTGGCAGGATCACCTGAGCCCAGGAGTTTGAGACCAGCCTGACAACATAGTGAGAACCCCATCTCTACAGAAAAAAAAAAAAAAAAAAAAATTAGTTGGGCATGGTGGCACACTACTGTAGTCCCAGCTACTCAGGAGGCTGAGGCCGGAGGATCACTTGAGCCCAGAAGGTCGAGGCTGTAGTGAGCCCTGATGGCACCACTGCACTCCAGCTTGGGTGACAGACTGAGACCCTACCCCCACCCCCAAAAAGCAAAAGAAAGTGAGGCTGTTAGAGTTGCAAGTCACTCCCTAGAGAGACATGGGGTCACATGGTGGGAGGGGAGGCGGAGGCTGCAGAACTCTACAGATAGCTGATGGGACTGTTGATGTGTGCAAGTGTCCATAGAAATGGCAACGTTGTCACTGTCACCCTCTGCATCGACTGTTTGTTACTTCACTAATAAAATGGCTAAGGTAAATATCTACGGCAAAAACGATTACAGTTCCAACAGAAACATAGGCCATGGCTAAAACAGGGCTGAATCAGTCGCCCTGTGTACATACAACTCTTAGAAATTCGGGAGGCAGAGGCAGGAGAATGGCGTAAACCCGGGAGGCGGAGCTTGCAGTGAGCTGAGTGCAGTGAGGCCACTGCACTCCAAGCCTGGGCGACAGAGCCAGACTCCGTCTCAAAAAAAAGAAATTTGGCTTGGGCTGGTGCGGTGGCTCATGCCTGTAATCCCAGCACTTTGGGAGGCCAAGGCAGGTGGATCACTCGAGGTCAGGAGTTCCAGACCAGCCTGGCCAACATGGTGAAACCCCATCTCTACCAAAAATACAAAAATTAGCCAGGCATGGTAGTGCATGGCTATAGTCTCAGCTACTTGGGAGGCTAAGGCAGGAGAATCGCTTGAACCAGGGAGGTGGAGGGTGCAGTGAGCCGAGATCGCGCCACTGTACTCCAGCCTGGGTGACAGAGCGAGTCTCTGTCTCAAAAAAATAAATAAATAAAAATTAAAAACCAATTTGGCTTGATGCCTGGCCAAAGTCAGCTGAGGCACAAGCTACTTCATGAGGGCTGGGGTCCGGCTTTTGTTCCTTCAGTTCGTGACCTCTGGCAAACCTCTGACCAGCAGCTTCCCTTTCCTCACTTACAAAATGACGGGTGCTGCAGTAGAGCCAAAACCCTACCCAGCCTGAGTCTGCTAACGATGGGATGAGGGCTTAAACCTATGTTGAAAACCTCCATGAGAGCCTAATGAAATGAGGCAGGACAAAGCAGCAAAGCTGGAGCTTCCTGGGAATCTCTGAAGACCTGACTGGCCGGGCTGAGGACAGCTTTCGGCTGGACTGCTGACAAACCTGCAAGGAAGTTTCCGATCTCAAAGGTCCACCGCTCAGTGCACACCATGAACATACTGGAAATAACCAGGCAGATGTAGGAGCCCCGCTCCTGGAAGCACTCCCTTGTCCAACCTAGGGAACAGGAAAGAAAACAGACGTTTGCTTTTCAACAGTCTCTGGCACCAACAATTCTGTTTCACATACCCATACCCTGCAAATGGCCAGAGACTAGGTGCAACCTCAGTTCTCCAGCAAAGTATAAAGATGCCAAACGGGTTGAGATGGCAGGCCCTAAGCTGGCAAGACTCAGTAGATGTCCTTTCACCCACACATTCTACTCCTGGGTATAAATGGCAGAGGGATTTTTGTAGACCTCTGTAAAAAGACATGTAGAAAGCCAGGCGAGGTGGCTCACGCCTGTAATCCCAGCACTTTGGGAGGCCAAGGTGGGTGGATCACGAGGTCAGGAGTTCAAGACCAGCCTGGCCAACATGGTGAAACCCCGTCTATACTAAAGATACAAAAAATTAGCCGGGTGTGGTGGCACACGCCTGTAATCCCAGCTACTCTCAGGAGGCTGAGGCAGTAGAATCACTTGAACTCGGAAGGCGGAGGTTTCAGTGAGCTGAGATCGCACCACTGCATTCCAGCCTGGGCAACAGGGTGAGACTCCTCTCAAAACAAAAATAAAAGACATGTAGAATATTCACTGTGGCAGACGTTAGTTGAGGGGTGTGGGAGACAACACGGAACTAGAGGAGTAAAATACGATGTACATTATGATTAAAAGCAAAATTGATGTATATATAGCAATGTGGATATTTAAAATACATAGTGCTCACAGGCAACAAAAGTAAACATAGATAAATTGGACTACATCGAAATAAAAAGCTTGTGTGTATCAAAGGACACAATCAGCAGAGTGAAAGGGCAACCCATGGAATGGGAGAAAATATTTGCAAATCATATAAGGACATCTGGATATCATAATGTCCAGAATACATAAAAAAATTTCTATGGCCAGGCGCAGTGGCTCACGCCTGTAATCCCAGCACTTTGGGAGGCCAAGGCGGGTGAATCACCTGAAGTCAGGAGTTCAAGACCAGGCTGGCCAACATGGTGAAGCCCTGTCTCTACTAAAAATACAAAAAAATTAGCCAGGCATGGTAGTGGGTGCCTGTGATCCCAGCTACTCAGGAGGCTGAGGCAGGAGAATCGCCTGAACCTGGGAGGTGGAGGTTGCAGTGAACCGAGATCGCACTACTGCACTCCAGCCTGGGCAACAGAGTGGGACTCCATCTCAAAACAAAACCAACAACAACAACATCAACAACAAAATTCCTACACTCAACAAAAAAAGAAGTAACCTGTTTTAAAAAAGGGAGGGCAACAGACTTGAAGAGGCATTTCTCCAAAGATGATACATAAATGGTCAATGAATATATGAAAAAATGCTCAACATCAGTAACCTGAAGGAAATGCAAATCAAAACCAAAGTGAGACATCACATCATACCCATTAGGGTGGCCACTATCAAAAAACCCAGAAAATAACAACTGTTGGTGAGGATGTGGAGCTCTAGACCCCTTGTGCACCATTGGTGGGAATGGTGCAGCTGATGTGGAAAAACAGTATGATAGTTCCTCAAAAAATTAAAAATAGAATCCCCATGTGATCCAGTAATTCCACTTCTGAGTATATGCTCCAAAGAATCAAAAGAAAGGTCTTGAAGAGATATTTGAACGCCCATGTTCAAAGCAGTACTATTCACAAAAGCCAAAAGGTTGGAGAACCCTTGTGTATATCGGTGCATGAATGGATAAAACAAAGGTGGTGTATACATACAATGGAATACAATTCAGGCTTAAAAAGGAAGGGAATTCTGAAATGTGTTAAACAGGGATGAATCTTGAGGACATTATGTTGAGTGGGTGGGTAACAAAACGACAAATACCATATGACCTTCAATTATATGATGAATCAAGAATAGTTAAACTCATAAGAACAAAAAGTAAAATGGTGGCTGCCAGGAGTTCAGGGGCAGGGAGGAATGGGGAGTTGTATAATGAGCACATAGTTTCAGTTCTGCAAACTGCAAAAGTTCTAGAGATGGGAGGTGGTGATGGCTTTACAACAATGTGAATGGACTTCATGCCACCGACTATACACATAAGAATGGTTAAAGTGATAAATTTTGTGTTATGCATATTTTACCACAATTAGAAAAAATATAAAAAGAAAACAATGTGCAAAGTCAGGGGTTAACAAACTTTTTCTGTAAAGGGCCAGATGGTAAATATTTTCTACTTTGCAGGCCAAATGGTCTCTCTGTGGCAACCACTCAACTTTGCTCTAGCAGCCTAAGAACAGCCATGGGCAACATGTAAGTGATTACACATGGCTGTGTTTCTATAAAACTTTATTTTAAAAAAACAGGCTGCAAGTTCATGGGTTTGCCAACATCTGTGCTAAGTGAAAAGGTTTACAAAAAAGAAAGAAGTCTAGCCAAGTGTGGTGGCTCACGCCTGTAATCCCAGTACTTTGGGAGGCTGAGGCAGACAGATCACTTGAGGCCAGGAGTTCGAGACCAGCCTGGCCACCATGGTGAAACCCCATCTGTACTAAAAATACAAAAATTAGCCAGACATGGTAGTGGGCGCCTGTAATCCCAGCTACTCTGGAGGCTGAGGCAGGAGAATCACTTGAACCTGGGAGGCGGAGGTGGCATTGAACTGAGATCACGCCACCGCACTCCATCCTGGGCAACAGAGCAAGAATCTGAAGAAAAGAGGAGGAGAAAGGAAGGGGGGGGGGAAAAGAAGTCTAAACTATAACACTATATTAGGTAAATATAAACATATATATACAGACTAAAAAAAATTCTTTTAAAGATACATATTAAAAGATACATGTCACTGGCTGGGCACAGTGGCTCATGCCTATAATCCCAGCACTTTGGGAGGCTTAGGCAGGAGGATCAGTCGAGGCCAGGAGTTCAAGACCAGCCGGGGCAATATAGTGAAACCCTGTCTCTACTAAAAATAGAAAAATGATCCTGGTGTGGTGGTGCACACCTCTAGTCCTAGCTACTCAGGCGACTGAGGTGGGAGAATCACCGGAGCCTGGGATATGGAGAGTTCAGTGAAGCAAGATTGTGCCACTGCACTCCAGCCTGGGCTACAGAGCGAGACCCTGTCTCAAAAAAAAGTGTGTGTGTATATATATATATATAAATACAGAGAGAGTGCCTTGAGGGAGGAGAATGGGAACTTTGAAATGAAGGTAGAAATACCCTAAAATGGTAAACTGGGGCAGGGATAATGGAAGGAATGATGACATCAGCATGCCATGAATGTGAGTATGAGAAATTCAGTGCTTTGCATCTGAGGTTCAGGACTGGAGGGGGAGGGGGAGGGGGAGAAGGGAGGAGTCAGGCATTGAAAAACATCGAGAATTTCTGCAACATAAAAGCAAAGAAGGCACCAAGAGCCAATCGGCAACTTACCTTATCGGGGAGCAATATGGTCTGCTCTAGGAAAGAAGAAGAGCCGGGCCCTCACCCCATAACTGCAGACTTGGAAGTGAAGGTTTGAGGGAAGAACAACATGAAGAACAGTAGAGAATGAGCTACATGCACTGTGATGGCTACGAATGGTGAGAAGGTGAGAGCGAGTCAAAGCATAGGTCCCAGTGAGCAGGGACTTAGGAGCCAGGAGAGTGGTGTCCCCCATCCTTGTGTAAACGAGGACCAGAAAACCTGCCTGCCAGCCTGCAGTCATGGCACAAGCACGCTGCCTATCCCAAGCCACTAGCAAAAGGGTCACTGTGCACAGGACAGAGGCCTGAAGCCAGAGCACAGTCACAGTGAGGAAACCCTGAACTAAGACACTGGTTCTAGAGCAAGGATATTTCACAAGACCTGAGCAGATGCAACCCTAAAAAAATGGACGGGGCACACATGTGACGCACAGGAACACAACCCCCTCGAAAGAGAAGGGCACAGACAAAGCCATAAGGAAGTCAGTCAAAACTACAGTCTCAGGTGGCAGGCATCCATCTGACACTGCTGAGTAAACTCGAATACTGTATTTCATCATGTCAATGAGGTCATTATGTGCCAAAAACAGTTTGACAATTAAACTGTGTCATAAGATCTTAAGACATCAATTGAAAGACGAATTCCAATTTTAAAGACATTAAAATGGAAAAATTATGAGTCTTAGAATCAACAAAATACAGGTATAGATATGTTCCATGACTCAAGACATAAACAGATATTAAATCTGATACCAGGAAAGAAACTTCACAAAACCAGCACACAAAAGATTTCATACCCAGTGAAGTAGGAATAATAGGATAATCTGAAAAAAAAAATTTAAATAAGCATTCTTAAAATGTTCAAAGGCAGGAGGTTTTGAAATAAGAATCAACAGATATAAAAAAGAACCAAGGGGCTGGGCATGGTGTTTCAGGCCTGTAATCCCAAAACTTTGGAAGGCTGAGGCTGGTGGATTGCCTGAGGTCAGGAGTTCAAGATCAGCCTAGGCAACATGGCAAGACCCCGTCTCTACAAAAAAATACAAAAATTAGCTGGGTGTGGGTGGCACACACTTGTAGTCCCAGCTACTTGGGAGGCTGAGGTGGGAGGATCGCTTGAGCCTGGGAGGTGGAGGTTGCAGTGAGCCAAGATCACACCACTGTACTCCAGCCTGGGCAACAGAGTGAGGCCCTGTCTTAAAATAAGAGAGAGAGAAAAGAACTGAGTAAAATCTTAGACATGAAAAATATAATTATTGAAATTATAAACCGTTTTAAATATAAATAAAAGTGCTGGGATTGCAGATGTGAGCCACCACACGGGGCTTCACTTAGATTTCTATACCCAGCAATATTCAAGAGAAACATTCAAGAGAGCAGGCTGGGAGCAGTGGCTCACACCTGTAATTTCAGCACTTTGGGAGGCTGAGGAAGGAGGACTGCTTGACTCCAGGAGTTTGAGACCAGCTTGAGAAAAAAAGTGAGACCCTGTCTCTTCAGAAAATTAAAAAAAAAAAAAAAATTAGCCAGGTTTGGTGGCATGTGCCTGTAGTCTGAGCTACTTGGGAGGCTAGGGTCGGAGGATTGCTAGGGCCTAGGAGGTCTGCACTCCAGCCTGGGTGAAGAGCAAGACCCTGTCTCAAAAACAAACAAAACTCCCCTCAACAAGTTAGGTGTAGAAGGAATGTACTGCAACACAATAAAGGCCATATATCACAAGCCTACAGCTAGCATCATACTCAGTGGTAAAAAGGTAAAAGCTTTTCCACTAAGATCAGGAAAAAGACAAGGAATGCTCACTCTCACTATTTCTTTTCACCATAGTGCTGGAAGTCCTAGCCACAGCAGTCAGGCAAAAAACAGAAACAAGACAAAGATTTCTATTCTAACCACATCTGTTCAACATCATGCTGGGAGTCTTAGCCAGCATAAAAAAAAAAAAAAAAAGAAATACAAGGCATCTAAATTAGAAAGAAGAAAAAATGTTCTGTTTGCAGATGTCATGATCATATATAGAGAAAACCCTATAGACTCCACCAAAAAATTATTAGAACTAATTAAAAAATTCAGTGACATTTCAAGATATAAAATCAATACACAAAAATAGTTTATGTTTCTTTATAGTAACAATGAACAATCCGAAAAAAAAAAAAATTAAGAAAACAATTCCCTAGCCTGGGCAACATGGCGAAACCCCGTCTCTACAAAAAAATAAGAAAAATTAGCTGGGCATGGTGGTGCACACCTGTAGTCCCAGCTACTCAGGAAGCTGAGGTGAGAGGATCCCTTGAGCCTGGGAGGCAGAAGTTGCAGTGAGCCAACTCCACTCTAGCACCACTGCACTCCAGCCTGGGCGACACAGTGAGACCCTGTCCCAAAAGAAAAAATAAAAAATCCATTTACAATTAAATCAAAAAGAATAAAATACGTAGAAAAAAATGTAACCAAGCAGGTGAGAGATCTTTATATTTAAAACTACAAAGCATTGATGAAAAAAATCGAAGACACAAATGAATGAAAAGATATCCCACGTTTATGAATCAAAAGAATCAACACTGTCAAAATGTTCACACTACCAAAGTGATCTACAGATTCAATGCAATGTTTATCAAAATTCCAAGAGACTTTTACAGAATAGAAAAACAATTCTAAAAATTAGCATAGAACCACAAAAGATCTCGACTAGCCAAAGCAATATTGAAAAAGCTGGAAGCATCACACATTCTGATTTCAAATTATATCATAATCATAATGAAAACAGCATGGTGGCTGGGTGTGGTGGCTCATGCCTATAATCCCAACATTTTGGGAGGCTGAGGCAGAAGGATCACTTGAGCTCAGGAGTTTGAGACCAGCCTGGGCAACACAGCAAGATCCTATCTCTACAAAAAATTTTTAAAAAATTACCCAGGCATGGTGGTACACACCTGTAGTCCCAGCTACTTAGAAGGCTGAGGAAGGAGGATCGCTTGAGCTGAGGAGTTCAAGGCTGCAATGAGCTATGATGGCACCACTATACTCCAGCCTGTGTGACAGAGTGAGACTCCATCTCTTAAAACAAAAAACAGTATGGTACTAGCAATGGAAGGCACACAGACCAAGGGAACAGAATAGAGAGCCCAGAAATAAACCCAGACATACGTAGTCAACGAATCATCACCAAATGCTCCAAGAATACACAATTGGGGAGGAGTAGTCTCTTCAACAGATGGTGTTAGAAAACTAGAAATTCACATGCTGGAAAAAAAATTAAAAGAAATTGGACTCTTATCTTACATCATACACAAAAATCAACTCAAAATGGATTAAAGACTTAAACATGACCAGAAACCATAAAACTCCCAGAGAAAACAGGGGAAAAGCTCCATGACATCGGTCTTGGCAATGCTTTTTTTCTATGACACCAAATGCATAGGCAACAAAGACAGAAATAACAAGTGGGACTACATAAAACTAAAGCGTTTCTGCAGAGCAAAGGAAATAGTCAATAAAATTAAAAGGTAAAGTACAGAATGGAAGAAGATATGTGCAAACCATTTACCCAATAATGTGCTGATATCCAAAATAAATAAGGAACTCATACAACTCAATAGCAAAAAAAAAAAAAAAAACCCATGTACAAAGGCTTTAAATAGTCATTTATCAAAAGAAGACATACAGGGCCAGGTGCCATGGTGCACGCCTGTAGTCCCAGCTACTCGGGAAGCTGAAGCAGGAGGATCCC
>NW_012106075.1:497951-498852 GCF_000951045.1 Mandrillus leucophaeus | reverse complement strand
AAAGAGGACTTTTGTAAAATTTTGGTAGTAATGTAAATTGGTATAGCCAGTATAGAAAAAAGTATGGCGGTTCCTCAAAAATGTAAAAATATAACAATCATATGATCTAGTAATCCTTCTGGGCATATATCAAAAGGAAATTACTTTCTCAAAGAGAGAGCTGCACTCCTGTGTTCATTGCAGCATTATTCACATTAGCCAAGATAAGGAAATGACCTGAGTGTCCATGGCCAGTGGAATAAAGAGAATGTGGTACACGCAGACAATGGAATATTATCCAGCCATAAAAAGTAATGAAATCCTGTCATTTGCAACAACATGGAAGAACCTGGAAGCCATCATGCTAAGTGAAATAAGGCAGGCTCAGAAACACAAATACTGTATGATCTCACTTATCTTAGGGGGTGGGAGAAATGCGGACATGTCAATCAAAGGGTACGAACTTTCAGCTATAAGATGAATAAGTTCTGGGGAACTAATGTACAACACGGTGAGCACAATTAATGATAATGTATTGGATACTTGAAATTTGCTCAGGGAGTAGATCTTAAGTATTCTTACCGTGTGCAAAGAAAGGGGAACTAGGTCGGGTGCAGTGGCTCACACCTATAATCCCAGCACTTTGGGAGGCCGAGGCGGGCGGATCATGAGGTCAGGAGTTCAAGACCCGCCTGGCCAACATAATGAAACCCTGTCTTTACTAAAACTACAAAAAATTAGCCAGGCGTGGTGGTGGGCACCTGTAATCCCAGCTACTCGGGAGGCTGAGGCAGGAGAATTCCTTGAACCCATGAGGCGGCGGTTGCAGTGAGCCGAGATCACGCCATTTAGCTCCAGCCTGGGAAACAGTGCAAGACTCCATCTCAAAAAAAAAAAAAGGGGGGGGGGGAACTATGCAAGG
>NW_012106075.1:486533-496760 GCF_000951045.1 Mandrillus leucophaeus | reverse complement strand
AACTCCTGACCTCAGGTGATCTGCCCACCTCGGCCTCCCAAAGTGCTGGTTTTACAGACATGAGCTACTGCGCCCCGCCTGGATTTTGTATTTGTCATTTTAATTCATTAAACATTAATTCCTAACACCCAGTACCTACAAATAGTCTTCTATGAACAAAAACTGCTTTCATGGACGTTTTTAAAAATCTCACATTGACCCTGTAATTTTTATGTTTTCAGTAACTTAAACTTTTTCTGTAATTTTTAGATTTCCCAAAAGATAATAATAATAATCTGGGAGAAAAACATCCAAAAACCAGAATTACATCTTTCTGAATAACAAATCACATAATGTAAAAAATCAATGTCCCCTTGAGAGGTAAAGCCTGCTGGACTTCCTGGGTCAAGTGGGGACTTTGAGAACTTTTCTGTCTAGCTAAAGGATCATAAACACACCAATCAGCACTCTATAAAAACGTACCAATCAGTGCTCTGTGTCTAGCTAAAGGATTGTAAACGCACCAATCAGCACTCTGTGTCTAGCTTAAAGTATGTAAATGTACCAATCAGCACTCTGTAAAATGGACCAATCAGCACTCTGTAAAATGGACAAAGCAGCAGGATGTGGGCGGGGCCAAATAAGGGAATAAAAGCTGGCCACCCCAGCCAGCAGGGGCAACCCACTGAGGTCCCCTTCCATGGTGTGGAAGGTTCCTTCTTTCGCTCTTCACAATAAATCTTGCCGTTGCTCACTCTTTGGGTCCACGCCACCTTTAAGAGCTGTAACACTGGCCACAGGCTTCTTTCTTGAAGTCAGCGAGACCACGAACCCATCAGAAGGAAGAAACTCCGGACACATCTGAACATCTGAAGGAACAAACTCTGGACACGTCATCTTTAAGAACTGTAACACTCACCGCGAAGGTCCGCGGCTTCATTCTTGAAGTCAGGGAGACCGAGAACCCATCGGAACGAATAAATTCCGGACACACCCTTACCTCCCCAAGTGTCGACATAGACTTTTTCCCACCACATATACAGGAAAAGCAGAGCAGACAGGGAGAACTGGAAGTGGTGTTGGCCCAGGCAGATCCTCTGCAGAAGAAAAGTAATCATTATCCGCAGGTATATTCCTTCTGGATGAAAATAAACAGGCCACCTTCCACAAGCTTTTGCTCTGAGGTAAGAATCACAGTTATTAGATGAGGCTGGAACTCCTGGACTTTTAATATTTTCCCAAATCCACTTATAATAGACTTTTTTTCTTTCCACCAAGATTAAATTTTGTGGAAGAACCCAATGTTATTCCTCGATGGAAAAACAAAAGGACATAAAGATGTATCACCATTCCATGTTGTGAGAGTCTTAACCCATCAGATAAATCCCTGAACATAATTAGTTAAAAGGGATGCATCAAACATTACTGTGTTCAAAACACTGGTCTAGGACATAGCAGTCTTGTTTCCTGGGATTATAATACATTTGCTTTGCATTGGAAAATAACCTTGGAGCGTCTTCCATAGGTCACATTTTATCACAACAAATAGAACCATGCCCCACTCTGGCATAGAGAGCCAGGGACTCTGTCCTCCTGTCTATTTTTCCATTCCACTCCCCTACCCAATCCTCCATTTTACCCTTTGTTAATCTATTCCTAAATTTTCTTCTCCTTTTCCCCTATATCCCCAAGCTTCCCTGTGTACATCTGTTGGGGAAACCTCCAAGAGACAGTTTCTGAGGCCCACCTCCCAGGAGAACCTGGGCAGCCCAGACCTCCTGTTTCCGGACATGAGTCATCCAACTGGTGCTCACACCTCCCTGTGGGACTCCAGCTTCCCGGGCCAGCGCCTTGTCCAGCTTTCTAGCAGAAGGTGTGTTTCACTGATGCGTTCTTACGTTCCGTCCTCAGCCAGCCTTTAAAGACTTTCTAGCCACACTGAGGAGCCTTGCTCTGGCTCCATGCACAGAAGTGTCCCCCAGTGAGGGACAGGCGAATCGATAGTGCTTTCTTTCTGGGACCCTCATCTCCTCAAGCTTCATAAGGATGCAATTGGGCTCAGTTTCTTACAATTCCAAGATGCTGGGAGAATCCCTAAGGTGTCTGCCCCACTCTGTCTTTGTTGGGTGGCCCCTTTCAGCCTTCACAGACCACAGCAACTCCCTTCTCTAGGTGAACTCCACCTTGACACACAATCAGCTTACACATCGCTTCTTCCCAGGCACCATCCCTATCTCTCCACCCACTAACCCACTGCCCTTCCTTCCAACAGCCTGAGCCGGCTGCTCCTCCTGTGGGGTCCTATGGCACCCAATTCTCACCTGGCACACAGACCACCTGAACACCCAACTCTATTGCCTGTCCACCTGTCCATATTCCCTCTACCAGATGATTTCACTCTCGCTGTCCCCAGCTCCAGGGACAGGAGACCGCACACAGCAGACACTCAGTATCTGTTGAATGAAGGGGTCATGACTTACACCACTTTGAGGTCCAGGGCATACAGCAAGAGGGCATTCATGCCCACGTTGATGACATTCGCTGCAATCCCGGTAATAACTTGAGGCATGATGATGCCCTAAAACCCCAAAACAAATAGGAAAACATTCACATCTTCGAAAGCTCATTAGCTAGCCTGTCAAGGGAACACTCACAGTTAAACAGGGAACAATTTAAATGATGGCAAAGTTACGCAGGACTGGAATGGTCAGGAACTGAGATGACCAGATTAGTCTCCTCCGTTGGTGCAGCGTCTAGCCATCCCAACCAGAAGCTTGAAGATGCTTCTGAATGACCTAGTAGGTCATAGTTTCCAGAACAGCAGCAGAGAGAGAAAAGCTCCTGAAGGGAAAATGGGCCCTGATGTGAAGTGAAGGAGAGGCAGCTTGGAAGATATCTGGGCCAAGTTGCTAAAGTTCTTGCATACAAGACACCCAGCAGCCGGCTTCATAGCAGGTGTGCGGAACAGGCTTACCCTGTTGTTGCAGGCGCCAGTCACTCATTTCTTTTGTTTATGCTGTCTGTTCAAACATTTTCTTTCAGTAAAACCTCTTTTCATACCTGCATTGAAACAGAGAGCAGACTGTTACCAAAGCTGGGCAAAGCAAGAGGTCTGCGGCCTCAGATGGACGAGAAGGGACCCAGGGAGGCAGAGCCCTGCTTCTCTCCACCGTCCACCCAAACCTTGCCCGCAGACTCCTCCTTCGCTGCTCCCTCGTGGCTGTAGGAACCCCGGGCCCTCCTCTCTAAAGCAGAAGCACAAGAGCCAGGCCCCAGGCCAGATGCAAAGTTGGCACCAGCCCCAAGAGAGGGGAGGGGTCGGGCAGGGGCTGCAGAGAGAAGGGGGTGGCGGTGATTGAAAGGGGAATGGGACGGATTGATACAACCGTCTCTCTCAGGCTAGACGATATTCACCTACAAGGCCTCAATCTCTCAGGCAAAGAACTCTAGGGTAGAATTAAAGGGGGAAAAATGTGAATTACTTTTATAGAACATTCCCTACAAATATTCACTAGACATTTCCAGGATTATGGAGTAAAAATTATAAAAAGATACCTGACTTTGTAAATATCTTGTCTGCAGCTGGAACAAGAATGCTGCCTGTAAGTTTAAACAGAACAACATGCACTTCTCATTAATATAAATTCCAATGGTTTAGTTTAGTTCCGGTTTTTAATCTTAAATAAGACACTTCCCCTTGTGGTGTGATCTCAGAGAACCTCACTCACATGAGACAATGCTAGGGCACTAACTATTTGGAATTTTCCAGAGTGGATAAAAGATGTACTCCCTGAAGAACTGACACAGGCAAATTCTAACTAGCTGAAGCAGACGCCGCCGTCTTGACATTTTGAAGGGCTCCGAGGGTGCTCGAATGCAGCACTCCCCAAATCCTAGATGATCCCAGAAACATTCTGGTTGATTTGCAATCAGAAGTAACCGTAGAACAAGGAATCAGGAAGGAAATGTCCTGTCTCTTATACACATCTAGATGTGTATAAGAGACAGGTGATCCACCCGCCCCGGCCTCCCAAAGTGCTGGGATTACAGGCGTGAGCCCCCGCACCCGGCCCAATCTTTGACTTTAATTTAAGCTACTGGACATCAGAGTGGGACATGTCCTGAGAGTCAGCAAGGGAGGGACAATAGGGCCAAGAAATACATGTTGGGCTTTTGGCATGAACTGCACCAAGATGGAGAAACAAACGAGGGTGGGGTGAAGGGGCATGCGCAGGGCGACACCTGTGACCTGTTTCATGTCATGAGACACAGCAGCCTTGAAACTTACAAGAAGGGCAGGAATGAAAATCAGCACATAAATTTGGGCTATCCTGAAACAAACAAAATCGTCTTCGGTTAATATTAAAACAGTTGCTGGTCATACTGTCTTCAAATTGAACACACAAGAGTATTTTCTAAAAATTAAAATTAAAAATTATTTATTTTTTAGAGACAAGGTCTCACTCTCATGCCCAGACTGGAGTACGATGGTGCCATCATAGCTCGCTGTAACCTCAAACTTCTGGGCTCAAGTGATCCTCCTGCCTCGGCCTCCCAAAGTGCTGGGATTACAGACGTGAGCCACCGGACCCAGCTTAAAAATGGGGGAAACTTAATAACTTTAAGTGTTTTTCTTCAACCTACACCAACATGACACTAAGTCTACTAAACGTCTGCTATCTAAGGGGAAGCCTGACCACTTTCCATTTTTCAGCTCATTCTTAGCATAAAAGGTAGAATGAACACAGCAAAAGGAACTAAAACTTGGGCAAAATTCAGAAACCATTTGAAAGTGTCAGGGCCACCTAACAGTGAGCAAGACAGTCTTCTAGAAAGGACCACGTGCCCCAAGGACAATACCAGAGAATACGCTGGAATGACAGGTTAAAGAAAAAACCCAACTCTAAAGTCATACATGAAGGCGATTACACTGCTATTCTACTTCAGGGGAAAAGTATTCTATGCATTTGCCACACAGCAAAACGGAGGGACTTGGTGAACGGGAGACAGGCCAGGCACATTAACACCCTGGTCCTGTATCTTGTCACCCAGGGTCAGGTGGTCCCTGCAGCCCCAAGACCCTATGGTCCACAGTCACAGCTTCCTTTTTTTTTCGAGATGGAGTTTTGCTCTTGTCGCCCAGGCTGGAGTGCAATGGTGCGATCTTGGCTCACTGCAACCTCCGCCTCCCGGGTTCAAGCAATTCTCCTGCCTCAGCCTCCCGAGTAGCTGGGATTACAGGCGCCTACCACCACGCCCGGCTAATTTTTTTGTATTTTTAGTAGAGACGGGGTTTCACCATGTCGGCCAGGCTGGTCTCGAACTCCTGACCTCAGATGATCCACCCACCTCAGCTTCCCAAAATGCTGGGATTACAGGCGTGAGCCACCGCGCCTGGCTAGCTTTCAATTTTTAAAGGGTTCAAGACCATGTAATTGGCCGAAAATGTCCACATAGGTACAATGACCAGATAGCCTCTTACTTTTAACCTAGGATTGAGAAACAGGGGACCTCACCTGGAGACTTCGGGGTCTTGTTTTAAGAGCAGGAGGATGCGCTCGGTGTTGACGAAGTCGGCCCAGCAGGGAAAGCAGCACGGCATGAGGATGGGGACTCCTCTCTGCATATGATCCCCACGCGCTTGAGGTTCTTGCCTCCAAAGGACTTGAGGAAACAAATGCGCTGCTAACAGCATATGCCGGGCAGGCCGAGGCTGGGGGCCCGCGCCACAAGCAGCCCCTCCCAGGGGTGCCCGTCCTCCGCCCCGGCAGCCCTGTTTCCCATCATCTGCTCCCGCCCTCCTCACCAACAGCTGACAGCATTGGGGGAGCTTCTGAGCCAGGGACAACCAGTGAGCCAGCTGGCCCCTGTGGCATTTGACACGTGTCCTGGGACAATGTGTCCCTGCTCCCAGGAGCTGGGACTGTTAACATGGAGGGTATAGGCAGCAAAACCTGAAGCTTAGAAGAGAGTTTTCAACATTGGGGGAGACAGATGCTGCAGGAGAGCGTGTGCCGTGGTAGAAGGTGAAGTTGTGGGGGACTCTGAGGGCCAGGGATACTAGGGGAGGGTGCAGAGGAAGAAAAGCACACACTGTAGGCTGAGAAGGCCAGTTAGGGGGGCGGCAAGAACTTCGGGGGGTGGGAGGTCATGGAGGCCAAGGCAGTGCTCTAGAAAGCAGGGATGGCCAAATGGAGTAAGGACGGCCAAGGGCTCACCTGAGGATTTTGTCACAGGAGGCCGGGAAGAGGCCAGGCCCAGTGGGCTGGGCAGGAACGAACAAGGCATCAATGGGGGCTTAGTCAGGAGTGCAGGCCAGGCCTGAGTGCAAAGAACACCTTCAAGAAGCTTGGCCTGAAGGAGGCCAGCAGGGAAGGAGGGGTGGTGGTGAGGGAGGGCGATTTTAGGGTATGGGAGACCAGACTGGGAGGAACAAAGGACAAAATGCCCTTGAGCAGGTGGCCCCAGAGGACAGCACTAGTCAAGCTGACTCTGCTGGTTTTTGTTTTTGTTTTTTGAGATGGAGTCTCGCTCTGTTGCCCAGGCTGGAGTGCAGTGGCGGGATCTCGGCTCACTGCAACCTCCACCTCCCAGATTCAAGCGATTCTCCCAATGCAGCCTCCTGAGTAGCTGGGATTACAGGCGCCCACCACCATTGTATTTTTAGTAGAGATCATGTTGGCCAGGCTGGTCTCGAACTTCTGACCTCAGGTCAGATCTGCCTACCTTGGCATCCCAAAGGGCTGGGGTTACAGGCGTGAGCCACTGCACCCGGCCGACCCTGGTTGTATTTCCAGTCATTTGCAGCCAGGTACAGATGTTTGCTCCAGTAGTCCCAGCTACATGGGAGGCTGAGGCAGGAGGATCTCTTGAGCCCAGGAGTTCAAGTCCAACCTGCCTGGGCAACATAGGGAGACCTTGCCTCCAAAAATAAAAATAAAATGTTTTAAAAAGATGCTCCATGACTTACAATGGGCTACCTAGCTACCTCACAACTGTAAATTAGAAATATCGTGAGTTGAAAATGCATTGAATGCATCTAACCTACCAAACATCACAGTGTAGCCTGGCCCACTTTAAACGTGCTCAGAATGCTTACATTAGCCCACAGCTGAGTAAAATCATCTTAGATAAAGCCTATTTGTGATACAGTGTTGACTCTCTCATGGAATCTACTGGAGGGTACTGAAAGTGGAAAGCAGAATGGTTGTATGGGGCTTGAAGTGCAGCTACTGAACATGTGTCGCTGTTGTACCATCGCGAAGCTGAAAAATCGAAGTCGGGGACCATCCGTATTTGACAAATAAAACGCAACAAAACCCATAGGGTGGATGGTCCTAGAAAGTCTCTATTATGAAAGGTAACTGCCAAAAAACGGTATGTGGGGGAGGGTGGTCCTCACCTGAGACATGAAGGTGTCACGAGCTGAGGCTAGGCCGATGCCAACTGCAATCCCAGTAACCTTCGCCACCTGCAACAACAGAGCTGGTGTGGCAGATGTTCTGGAGGCGACGCCAGTTCAGGGTCACATCAGACAGCTCCCTCTTCGTGGAGGAACCTCAACAAGCTTGTCTCTAAAGAACTTTGGGGGGCAGGAGGTCATGGAGGCCAAGGCTGTATTTTAAATGTATGCTGTATTTTAGATCAAATGGGTGTCTACATCTATCCTTATTGATTATTGAACAAAAATGTACCTTCTGACTAAAGGACGATAACCACCTTGTGTCAACTGGGGAAATATGAAACCTAGTTTTTCTTAAACAGTATAGCACATTATAATTTCTATATTTACAGTTAAGTTGTGGGCCGGGTGCGGTGGCTCACGCCTGTAATCCCAGCACTTTGGGAGGCCGAGGCGGGTAGATCACTTGCAGTCAGGAGTTTGAGACCAGCCTGACCAACATGGTGAAACCCCATCTCTACTAAAAATACAAAATTGGCCGGGCATGATGGCAGGCACCTGTAATCCCAGTTACTTGGGAAGCTGCGGCAGGAGAATCGCTTGAACCCAGGAGGTGAAGGTTGCAGTGAGCCAAGATCATGCCATTGCACTCTAACCTGGGTGACAGAGTGAGACATAAAAAATAAATAAAGTTAGGTTGTGGTTAACATCTAAAGGTGATGCCCCGATCTGCCAGTAGGATGTGCATTTAGTAATAATAACAGCAAACTTTTATTGAGCACATACTATGTGCCAGGCACTGCCCTAAGCCCCTCATGCACATGGTGCTAGGACCACTCATCTCATTTTTTGTTTTGGGTACCCTGAGTTACACAAAGTGTATGTCCCTTGCCCAAGTTACTCAGATGGTGACCTGAGTCTGGGAAGTCTGGTTCCGGATCCCAAGCTTTAGTCCTCCAGTGAGGAACAGGACTAGTTGTGTCACCCTCTTGACCAGACTTCACCCAGTCCCTGACAATCAAGGCCACATAGCGTAGCCTGCAAGTAGGGCGCAAGAGGCACGCAGGGTGAGGGGCTGAAAGACCCTCGCTTGCGTCCTGGGTCTCACAGTTAGTGGTGATGTGAGTTAGCTTCTTCACTGACCACGACTCTGGCCTGGTGAACACAAACTCCAGCCCCCACCATGTAACTGACAGGCCACACACACACTGCCCAGCGGGACCCCACGAGACCGAGGTCTCCATCTAACCGTGCCCCAGGAGGGCTGTGGCACAATGAGGATACACTCACACTGAGACACTGAATTCCAGCCAGGGGAGAGGGGCATGACTAAAGCTCCCAAACCCCTTAGACTGCCAGGAAAACAGAAAGGTAAAGCATGCCAATTTATGAAAAGTTTTGTGTTTTAAAAAGTCACACAGAGCTGGGCACGGTGGCTCACATCTGTAATCCTAGCACTTTGGGAAGCCGAGGTGGGCAGATCACTTGAGGCCAGGCATTCAAGAGCAGCCCAGTCAACATGGCGAAACCCATCTCTACTAAAACTGCAAAAATTAGCTGGGAGTGGTGGTACGTACCTGTAGTCCCAGTTACTCAGGAAGCTGAGGCACAAGAATTGTTTGAACCTGGGAGGCAGAGGTTGCAGTGAGCCGAGACAGTGCCCCTGCACTCCAGCCTGGGCAACAGAGCAAGACTCTGTCTCAAAAAAAAAAAAAAAAGTCACATAGGAGGGTAAGGGGGATGGAGGGGATAGGAAGAGATGTGTTAAAGGATACAAAGTTACAGTTAAACAGAAGGAATAGGCCTGTGTTCACCACACTGCAGGATGACTGCAGTAAACAATCACAGATAGCTTCAAATAGCTGGAAGGATACTGAAGCCTGGGCAACATGACCAGACCCCATCTCTACAAAACTTTTAAAAATTAGCTGGACATTGGCCGGGTTTTGTGGCTCACACCTGTAATCCCAGCACTCTGGGAGGCTGAGGCAGGTGGATCATCTGAGGTCAGGAGTTCGAGACCAGCCTGGCCAATACAGTGAAACCCTGTCTCTACTAAAAATACAAAAATTAGCCGGGTGTGTTGGCACATGCCTGTAGTCCCAGCTACTCAGGAGGCTGAGGCAGGAGAATCGTTTGAATCCGGGAGATGGAGGTTGCAGTGAGTCACTGCACTCCAGCCTCAATAACAGAGCAAGACTCTGTCTTAAAAAAAAAAAAAAAAAAAATTAGCTGGACATGGTAGCACACAACTGTGGTTCTAGCTACTTAGAAGGCTGAGGTGGGACAATCACTTGAGCCCAGGAGTTTGAGGCTGTAGTGAGCTGTGATTGCGCCACTGCACTCCAGTCTGGGTGACAGAGCAAGATCCTGTCTCAAAAAAAAAAAAAAAAAGAGAAAGAAATAAAAGAAAAGAAGATATTGAATACTCCCAACACAAAGAAATGAGAAATGTGTTACTCTCCCCCAGGACTCAGTCTAACCATGTAAGCAGGACCACGGCCTTGGGCCCTGCGGCTTCCGCTGTCACAAACTTTTATCAAACTGAGCTCTGACGTTAGACCTCTTGCTTACAACACATAACTTTATAAAAGATGGAACAAAAATTGCTACTCTGTCTCTGGCGGCAAGCTGCCCAGAATACCACGCTCCGTGTCGTGGTGTCTGCCTTCTGAGGGTCAAGGGGAATGTGGCTGAGGCTCAGTACCCAGGCCTGCCCTTCCCCCGAATCAAGGCTTCCATAAAACCTCAGCACGGGCCAGGTGCGGTGGCTCAAGCCTGTAATCCCAGCACTTTGGGAGGCCGAGACGGGCGGATCACGAGGTCAGGAGATCGAGACCATCCTG
>NW_012106075.1:483936-486095 GCF_000951045.1 Mandrillus leucophaeus | reverse complement strand
TAAAGGTAAAAAATTTTGTTTTCACAGTTATCTTAAAAATTAGTCTATTCTCTTCCTAGAATATCTCACTGCAACCTCTGCCTACCGGGTTCAAGAGATTCTCCTGCCTCAGCCTCACAAGTAGCTGGGACTACAGGCACCCACCACCACGCCCGGCTAATTTTTGTATTTTTAGTAGAGACAGGGTTTCGCCATGTTGGTCAGGCTGGTCTTGAACTCCTGACTTCAGGTGATCTGCCCGCCTCAACCTCCCAAAGTGCTGGGATTACAGGTGTGCCCAGCCTAACCACAGGAATTTCTGTAGCCCGTTCCTTATAAGGGGCTCTGCACTCCTCCGCCTTTGACCAAGGGCGGTGGTATTTCAACTAAGTTGTCGAGACAATTTTGGCCGACATGGTGAAACCCAGTCTCTACTAAAAATACAAAACTTAGCCAGGCATGGTGGTAGGCGCCTGTAATCCCAGCTCCTCAGAAGGCTGCATTGGGAGAATCGCTTGAATCTGGGAGGCAGAGGTTGCAGTGAGCCAAGATCTCACCACTGCAGCCTGGGCGACAGAGCGAGATTTCATCTCAAAAAAACCAAAAAAACGAAAACAAAAACAAAAAAACAGCAGACAGAGTCAGCTTGACTAGTGCTGTCCTCTGGGGCCACCTGCTCAAGGGCATTTTGTCCTTTGTTCCTCCCTCCCAGACTGGTCTCCCATACCCTAAAATCGCCCTCCCTCACCACCGCCCCTCCTTCCCTGTTGGCCTCCTTCAAGCCAAGCTTCTTGAAGGTGTTCTTTGCACTCAGGCCTGGCCTGCACTCCTGACTCAGCTCCCATTGATGCCTCGTTTGTTCCTGCCCAGCCTACTGGGCCTCGCCTCTTCCCAGCCTCCTGTGACAAAATCCTCAGGTAAGCCCTTGGCCGTCCTTAATCCACTTAGCCATCCCTGCTTTCTAGAGCACTGCCTTGGCCTCCATGACTTCCCACCCCCCAAAATTCTTGCCGCCTCCCTAGCCGCCCTTCTCAGCCTACAGTGTGTGCTTTTCTTCCTCTGCACCCTCCCCCAGTATCCCTGGCCCTCAGAGTCCCCCACAACTTCACCTTCTACCACGGCACACGCTCTCCTGCAGCATCTGTCTCCCCCAATGTTGAAAACTCTCTTTTAAGCTTCAGTTTTTGCTGCCTGTACCCTCCATGTTAACAGTCCCAGCTCCTGGGAGCAGGGACACATTGTCCCAGGACACGTGTCAAATGCCACAGGGGCCAGCTGGCTCACTGGTTGTCCCTGGCTCAGAAGCTCCCCCAATGCTGTCAGCTGTTGGTGGGGAGGGCGGGAGCAGATGATGGGAAACGGGGCTGCCTGGGCAGTGGGCAGGCACCCCTGGGAGGGGCTGCTTGTGGTGCGGGCCCCCAGCCTCGGCCTGCCCGGCATATGCTGTTAGCAGCGCATTTGTTTCCTCAAGTCCTTCGGAGGCAAGAACCTCAAGCGCGTGGGGATCATATGCAGAGAGGAGTTCTCATCCTCATGCTGTGCTGCTTTCCCTGCTGGGCCGACTTCGTCAACACCGAGCGCATCCTCCTGCTCTTAAAACAAGACCCCGAAGTCTCCAGGTGAGTTCCCCAGTTTCTCAATCCTAGGTTAAGTGTAGGCGGCTATCTGGTCATTGTACCTATGTGGACATTTTCGGCCAATTACATGGTCTTGAACCCTTTCAAAAACGAAAGCTGTAACTGTGGGCCACAGGGTCGGGCCCACGCCCCAGGGATGACAGCAGAGGCGGGGAGAGGAGAAGAATGGACACCCAGGTGCTGAGTCCTCTTGAACGAGGCAGCTGACTGGCCATTAGACGTCATCCACAGGGAGGAGTGACAGACGGCTCAGACGTGAACCCAGGGAGCGCCCTGGGCGCAGTGATGGTTGGCAAGCAGTGATCAGAAAAGTTGGACCCCAATCCTGGGCCCTGCAGGAACACAGCAGGAAATGTCCCCACCAGCCATGTATACGAATCTCCTCTGCCTTCGTGCCTCTTCCTAGAGCCCCAGTCTAAAGTTTCAAAGGAAGCAAAAATGTCCCTTAACCCAATTAGCTCACCAAATAACAGGCCTGTAAATAAAATGTGACTGATTCTACCTGGCAAGGTCTTCTCTCCCATGAAGCCAAATGAGAAGCTC
>NW_012106075.1:478130-483886 GCF_000951045.1 Mandrillus leucophaeus | reverse complement strand
ACAGTGTGTGCTTTTCTTCCTCTGCACCCTCCCCCAGTATCCCTGGCCCTCAGAGTCCCCCACAACTTCACCTTCTACCACGGCACACGCTCTCCTGCAGCATCTGTCTCCCCCAATGTTGAAAACTCTCTTTTAAGCTTCAGTTTTTGCTGCCTGTACCCTCCATGTTAACAGTCCCAGCTCCTGGGAGCAGGGACACATTGTCCCAGGACACGTGTCAAATGCCACAGGGGCCAGCTGGCTCACTGGTTGTCCCTGGCTCAGAAGCTCCCCCAATGCTGTCAGCTGTTGGTGGGGAGGGCGGGAGCAGATGATGGGAAACGGGGCTGCCTGGGCGGTGGGCGGGCACCCCTGGGAGGGGCTGCTTGTGGTGCGGGCCCCCAGCCTCGGCCTGCCCGGCATATGCTGTTAGCAGCGCATTTGTTTCCTCAAGTCCTTTGGAGGCAAGAACCTCAAGCGCGTGGGGATCATATGCAGAGAGGAGTTCTCATCCTCATGCTGTGCTGCTTTCCCTGCTGGGCCGACTTCGTCAACACCGAGCGCATCCTCCTGCTCTTAAAACAAGACCCCGAAGTCTCCAGGTGAGTTCCCCAGTTTCTCAATCCTAGGTTAAGTGTAGGCGGCTATCTGGTCATTGTACCTATGTGGACATTTTCGGCCAATTACATGGTCTTGAACCCTTTCAAAAACGAAAGCTGTAACTGTGGGCCACAGGGTCGGGCCCACGCCCCAGGGATGACAGCAGAGGCGGGGAGAGGAGAAGAATGGACACCCAGGTGCTGAGTCCTCTTGAACGAGGCAGCTGACTGGCCATTAGACGTCATCCACAGGGAGGAGTGACAGACGGCTCAGACGTGAACCCAGGGAGCGCCCTGGGCGCAGTGATGGTTGGCAAGCAGTGATCAGAAAAGTTGGACCCCAATCCTGGGCCCTGCAGGAACACAGCAGGAAATGTCCCCACCAGCCATGTATACGAATCTCCTCTGCCTTCGTGCCTCTTCCTAGAGCCCCAGTCTAAAGTTTCAAAGGAAGCAAAAATGTCCCTTAACCCAATTAGCTCACCAAATAACAGGCCTGTAAATAAAATGTGACTGATTCTACCTGGCAAGGTCTTCTCTCCCATGAAGCCAAATGAGAAGCTCTGGTGGCCCTCCGTGCTCTTAGGGCGTGTACCCACCTCACGGGGACACCGGGGACATTTTCCGAGACTGGGGAAAGCCGCCTACCATCACCAGCAGAAGTGTTTCCCACGTTCTCTGAAAGCCTGTATGAAACGCAGGAAGAAGCAACTTTCCACATCACTAACAAAAGCCAGGGAAGAGACGTCCCAGGAAGCGTGATTTCAACCCGAGGGAGAGGCTTTTCCACAAGGGTAAAAGGGTAGGAGCTGAATGCACTGTGTAATCCAATTAATGGCAAACAACCTAAATTACCTAAAAGTCTGCTGATTTAATTTCATAATAGAAAAAAGTGCAGTTTTTTCAGTTTTACACTTTTCTAAGTATTGACACAAGCTCCTTCCAAATCTAATCAGGTAATGGTAAGCCACAGGTCAGTCCCAGACCTGTAAACGAAGATGCATAAGACATGATACAATTCAAATTGATTTTTTTTCTTTCCTTTTTTTTTTTTTTTTTTGAGACAGAATCTCCTTCTGTTACCCAGGCTGGAGTGCAGTGGCAAAATTCCGCCTCACTGCAACCTCAGGCCCCTGGGTTCAAGCGGTTTTCGTGCCTCAGCCTCCCGAATAGCTGGGATTACAGGTGCGTGCCACCACACCCGGCTAATTTTTGTATTTTTAGTAGAGGGGGGTTTTGCCATATTGGCCAGGCTGGTCTCGAACTCCTGACCTCAGGTGATCCGCCCACTTCGGCCTCCCAAAGTGCTGGCTGGGATTACAGGAGTTAGCCACCGCGCCCGGCCTTGTGTGTTCGATTTTGAAACAGGGTCTTGCTCTCTTGCCAAGGCTGGAGTGCAGTGGTGCGATCTCAGCTCACTGCAGCCTCCATCTCCTGGGCTCAAGCGATCCTCCTCTCTCAGTCTCCCGAGTAGCTAAGACCACAGGCGGTGCCACTACGCCGGGATAATTGTTGTATTTTTAGTAGATTTTTGTATTTTTAGTAGAGACGGGGTCTTGCTATGCTGCCCAGGCTGGTCTCGAACGCCTGAGCTCAAGCGATCCTCCCACCTGGGCCTCCCAAAGGGCTGGGATTACCGTCGTGAGCCACAGCGCCCGGGGACACCGCTCAAATCCTAAACCTTGGCCGCCCGTTAGCTCCTACAGGGGCGAAATCAGGCACCCACCGTGACGGCGAGCGTGACAGCGTCCAGCTCGACCTTGCCCAGATGTCCACAGAAGATGGAGCTGACGAGGCTGATGAGCAAGATGATCAACTGAGCAAGAAACTGCGGAGGCGCAGAAAGCAAGGCGCGTTCACAGCCGCCCTCCCTCCGGGAAGCTCGCGCCCACCCCCGCGCGGCGGCTGCTCCGGAGGCGTCGGGCTGGGAGCGGGGCAGCCGCACTCACCACGGGACCCGCCAGCGCCGCCAGCTCGGCCGCCTCCTGCTGCAGGTCCGGGGGCAGCGCGCCCCGCAGGCCCCGCAGGCGGTCGCGCCATCCGAGGGCCCGGGCCGCTATGGGGGCCGATCCTTGGCGGCGGCTGGGAGCTCGGCGGCCGCGGGGGCCTCCGTGCGGAGGCGGGGAGCGGCTAGCTGCGGCGCGGGCGCGGGACCGCAGCGCGGGGAAGAAGGGCGGAGGACGGCTCGGCCCCACCCAGCCCGGACCCGGACCCGCTCCAGACGCCGGGTGCAATGATGCTGCCCGCAGAACCCTGCGGGAGGGGAGCGGGAGGGCCCTTGGGGGCTGATGAAGGGGGCTCGGGGAAGGGGTCCCTGCGGGGGAGGACCCTCGTGTGCTTTTGGATGACACGGGTTTTTATCCGGAGAGTTTGTGGGTCACGTTGGAAGAGCAAAATGCCTAGAGGGTGGGCAGACAGGACGGAGCTGGTGATTCCATCCTCCCCCGCGGAGTACGGGTCTAGCGCTTTTCATGCTTCTCCTGGCCTGGGCTTGCTGCGGGTTCAAGTGTTTCCGGGAGAGGAGGGGTCCGGTCTCGCAGACACCCCAGCCTCCCTGCTCCTGGCGGCCCGGGGTGGGACCAGCGGCTATCTGTGGCTGTTGATTGAAGGAAACTCCTCTCATCCCCGGGGGGTCCCTGCCCTACCTGGCAAGGGGAAGGACAGGGAGTCCTGTGCGAGGGAAATGGAGACAGGGTTCGAGAGTTCCTGACGAGGAGCTGGGGAGGGGCCTCTGCAGTGTCTGCCCCCTGCCCCCAGGCCCAACCCCGAGGGCCACAGTGCAAGCCTTTATCTGCCTTCCTGGAGACTGGGCCTCGTGGCCCCAAGAACAAGGCACTGAGGGTAGAGATACCTTAAGGTGGCCCCAACCAAAATCAGCACGTGGGTGTTTTTTACTCAAAGCGGGTAACTTTTCTGATTTTGTTATTTCAGGAAAAGGCCATGCCTAGAGCATTATATCCATCCTAGCACTAAGTCAAACATGTACAGGCAAATCTCCATTTATATGTTTTATTTGGGAAGAAAGAATTGCAGTTCAGGGCATCCATGTAGACCAGGTGGTCCTCGGTATGTCGGAACAACACAGAAGGCTGGAGGTTTTATCAAAAGAAATGTCAGTATAGCTCTTTGAGAAAGTTTATTGGCACCGGGAAGGGTCCTGGGAGCTGGCAAGCTACAATTGGTGAGCAACCGGGCAGGTGAAATTATTCCTAGAGCTTCAGCAAGTTATCTCAGCAGTTATGGATAAAGCTGGTGTCAGTTTACAGCAGGCAGTTTCGCCAGTTGGATGTGCAGAGAATTACATTACTAGATTAAAGTTATGTGCCTGGGGTGCTTTTATCCCTGGCTTCTTGACTTTTAATTGGGTGTGATAAGAATGACTTAATTTGGTGTAATCCACTTTCACAGCACTGAGCATACTTAGTATGTACTGAGGCTTGCTGAATTATCGGTGCGTACCCCGCCCCAGGAAGGTTAATGAAGTAGGATTACTACTTAAGCTAAGACCTTTATTAAAATTTTGTCCTCTGGCCAGGCGTGGTGGCTCACGCCTATAATCTCAACACTTTGGGAGGGCAAGGTGGAAGGATCGCTTGATCCCAGGAATTCAAGATCAGCCTGGGAAAAAACGGGTAGACCCCGTCTCTACAAAAAATAAAAAATTAGCTAGGCATGGTGGCACACGCCTGTGGTCTCAGCTACTCAGGAGGCTGAGATGCGAGGATCACTTGAGCCCAGGAGGTTGAAGCTGCAGTAGGTCACGCACACACCCCTGCCAGGAATTATCAGTCCTTGTCTGGATTTCCACAGCTCCAAAGATTTCCCGACTGTTTTTCAGTGCCCACAGTGCCTAGATCTAGACCTCAAATGAAGATTAACAAATGCCAGCTGGGCATGGTGGCACACCCCTGAAGTCTCAGCTACTCTGGTGGTTGACACAGGAGGATTGCTTGAAGCCCAGGAGTTTGAGGCTGCAGTGAGCTATGATCGCACCACTGTACTCCAGCCTGCGTGACAGAGCAAGACTTCCGTCTATTAAAAAAAAAAATTAAAACAAAAACAAATACCATTTGCCCAGTGAATAGTAATCTAAGGCCCAAGGAAAGATATATTGTAAAATATATTTTACATAATTCAGGCAGTATGAATTCTTAAGCACTGAGTTTCTGGGTTTGTGTCTAAAAAAATAGCAAAGCCATTGGCCAATGCAGTCAGCACATTGGTCCTTGGTTCAGATAGTGGTGAATTACATTACTCATGTCATCTTTCAGACAGTGTCTTGGGCCACAATATAGCTTTTAACCTTAGTTGCTTTTTCTTTTTTTAGAGAAATGTATCTTTGCATTCCCAACCCTCAGAATCCATGGGTACACCTGAATGACATTAACTCAAAGTAAATTGTCACTGGTGGGCCTGTGAATTGTGTGTAAGCTCAAAAGCATCACTTGACCTGACTTTCTTTCCTGCCACGTCACTGAATTCTGACATAGAATCTCACTAAAATCCCCACCAGCAAGATCAAGAAGGCCCCCAGGAGCAGAAGCCCTCGCCGCAGCACCAGCTGTGTCCTGGACAACTTAGCACTGTCCTGTGGATGTTCCGGCAAAGGTTCTTCTTGGCGCATCTGCGGATCCATCTGAGCCTCGCCCGTCTTTCCAACATCGTTCATTAAAATTCCTTCATGGTTTTCAGGGCACCCTGGGAGGAAAAAGGACCTTAGCAGCTTAAAAGGGATTTTTTTTTTTTTTCATTTGTATAAAGGGCTATGTATAAAAGGAATACGTGCTAGTAGCTGAGAGAAAGTTAATTCAGGACGCTGTTGCTACAGTGAATAAATAAAAGAAATCCTATCCCAGAGTGCCTCTCCACTCACTCCTTCACAAACACCGATGATCCTACCGGGGCTGGCTTGGGTGCTCCAGGGAGCGCTCTCCCAGGAGCTAGAGAAATAAGGTAGCCCTCTCCATTAAACTTCACAGGGAAGCCCTCTCCATTAAAATTCACAGGGATTACAGGCAAGAGCCATCATGCCTGTAATCCCAGCAGTTTGGGAGGGTGAGGCAGGCAGATCACCTGAGGTCGGGAGTTAGAGACCAGCCTGACCAATATGGAGAAACCCCGTCTCTCTACTAAAAATAGAAAATTAGCCGGGCATGGTGGCGCATGCCTGTAATCCCA
>NW_012106075.1:476950-477615 GCF_000951045.1 Mandrillus leucophaeus | reverse complement strand
ATCACTTGAGCCCAGGAGTTCGAGGCTGCAGTGAGCTATGATTGTAATACTGCAGTCCAGCCTGAGTGACCGAGAGAGACCTAGTGTCCAAAAAAAAGAAAGGAAGAAAGAATACAAGGCTATTCACAGAATGGGAGAAAGATGTGACTGTTCACATCAAAGGGCCTACTAAGTATTGAAGGAGTGCAGGGAATTTCACCCCAAGATATGGCTCCCTCCTATAATGAGTATTTTAAATTAAAAACTCTTTAGAGATCAACAGGCCTTGAAAGAGACTTTTCCCCCTTCTACATAAAAGTCAGACAAACCCACCAAGAAGAACGATTGCCAAACCTTTCACAAAATAATGCCACTCTCTCAGGTTCATTCGACTTCCAAAGAGAACCAGTCTCTCCACCCCGCCCCCAATCCATTCATTCTGCCACATATCCATTCATTTTCCCTAGTAATCATTTACTATCCCTCAACAGAAGCACCAAATGCCCCATCTCCTCTCTCCCCTCTGAAAGTTGGTTATATGCGTGCTGGGCTTCACTGCGTGGTTGGGTAATCACTGTGATTCTTCCCTTGTGCATGGTTAAATACATGTGTATGTCTTTTCTCTTATTGATCGGCCTTATTATAAGTTGATTTTTCAGTGAACCATCGGAGGGCAAGGGGAAAGC
>NW_012106075.1:476283-476900 GCF_000951045.1 Mandrillus leucophaeus | reverse complement strand
AGCCGGGCGTGGTGGCGGGCGCCTGTAGTCTCAGCTACTTGGGAGGCTGAGGCGGGAGAATGGCGTGAACCCGGGAGGCGGAGCTTGCAGTGAGTCGAGATCACGCCACTGCACTCCAGCCTGGGAGCACAGCGAGACTCCGTCTCAAAAAAAAATAATTTACTATCCCTCAACAGAAGCACCAAATGCCCCATCTCCTCTCTCCCCTCTGAAAGTTGGTTATATGCGTGTTGGGCCTCACTGCGTGGTTGGGTAATCACTGTGATTCTTCCCTTATGCATGGTTAAATACATGTGTATGTCTTTTCTCTTATTGATCGGCCTTATTATAAGTTGATTTTTCAGTGAACCATCGGAGGGCAAGGGGAAAGCTTCTGCTTCACAGTTTCAAGCAGATAATGACTCACATCTAGACTTAGTGTCAAGACACTTCAGAACAGTCAGAGTAATAGGTCAGGCATGGTGGTTCACACCTGTAATCCCAACACTTTGAGAGGCTAAAGCAGGAGGATTGCTCGAATCCAGAAGTTCAAGACCGACCTGGGCTGCAAAGCAAGACCTGGTCTCTACAAAAATATTAAAGGGTTAGCTGAGCATAGTGGCACGCACCTGTAATCC
>NW_012106075.1:475899-476233 GCF_000951045.1 Mandrillus leucophaeus | reverse complement strand
TGGTTAAATACATGTGTATGTCTTTTCTCTTATTGATCGGCCTTATTATAAGTTGATTTTTCAGTGAACCATCGGAGGGCAAGGGGAAAGCTTCTCCTTCACAGTTTCAAGCAGATAATGACTCACATCTAGACTTAGTGTCAAGACACTTCAGAACAGTCAGAGTAATAGGCCAGGCATGGTGGTTCACACCTGTAATCCCAACACTTTGAGAGGCTAAAGCAGGAGGATTGCTCGAATCCAGAAGTTTAAGACCGACCTGGGCTGCAAAGCAAGACCTGGTCTCTACAAAAATATTAAAGGGTTAGCTGAGCATAGTGGCACGCACCTGTAA
>NW_012106075.1:471215-475849 GCF_000951045.1 Mandrillus leucophaeus | reverse complement strand
ATGGTCTCAATCTCCTGACCTTGTGATCCGCCCGCCTCGGCCTCCCAAAGTGCTGGGATTACAGGTGTGAGCCACTGTGCCTGGCCTAATTTTTTTTTTATTTTAAAAAATTATTTTAAAAATAAATTAAAATCAAAGATAACCAGACACACAGCACAGGAACCTAGACAACATGAATGAAAATGGGCAGAAACAACACAATTGACCATTGACTGCATATCAGACAGTCTATGAAATCAAAGGGTTTAAATGATAAAGGAGCAAGGATTACTGGGAGTGGGTGACTAACTGCCTAACGGGCCAGGAATGGCGGGGCGGGGGGCGGGATTACTCAACTGACTGAAGAAAACCATAACCACATTTGCATGATGTGCATCACAAGCAAAGGTCCAAGCAAACAACCTGTTTAAAGTCCACAAGTGTCTGCCCGATGAACAGCAGGGACCCCATTAAAACAAACAAATGTCAGTTTCCAAGCTATGGTAGAAGCACAGTATCTCCGAGTGTTGGAAATGCCTGGAAAGTGCTTGCAGAAATTAGGGGAGGCACTGGGGAGCTTTCAGTCATCTGTAGCAGTCTACTAATGTGTGGAATTAAAGTAAATAAACTTGAAGTCAGTTTACCTTGAATAGGTTGTTACTTGACTTTATCATGTGTTTCTGAAACACTATTGGCCTATTTAAATAAGAGCTCATAGCAGCAAATCTAGCTGTGTCTCACGAACAGCCCCTCCAGTCCCACCTGGACAGCCCTATCCAAGGGTTGAGGGAGTCATATCATACCTGGGTGAAACGGGTCCTGAGGGAGAGCGGAATTCCCACTCCGAGCCACATCTGCTTTCAAATTGGCGTGTACCTGAGCCTGGAAAATGAAACTCAGTCAGTCCTTCAGGCTTCATGATGGTGTTAATAAGGTATTTTACTTGACCATCTAGTTTAGGAAAAGTCAAGCCATTTTCCTTAATTGGCATGTACAGCTGAAGCTCCTCTTATTCACAGATCATCTTTCATAAAGATTGAAATGGGACCAGGCTCAGTGCTCACACCAGTTATCCCAGCACTTTGGGGGGCTGAGGAGCGAGGATTGCTTGAGCCCAGGAATTCAAGGCCAGCCTGCGCAACACAGCAAGACCCCATCTCAACTAAAAAATTAAAAACAAAAAACAAAACACAAAAAAAACCCAGCCAGGCATGGTGGCGTATGTCTATATTCCCAACTACTCAGGAGGCTGAGACAGGAGGATCACTTGAGCCCAGGAGGTTAAGACTACAGCGAGTTGTGATCCTGCCACTATAGTCCAGCCTGGGTGACAGAGTGAGAGCCTGTCTTTTAAGAAAAAGAAAACAGAAAAGGTTGAAATGGGGTCCATGAGAGGGAAGGTGGCATGGGAACAGTACAGGGTGAGGGAGACAGGGACAAGAGAGGGATCAAGATCATTTGGAACTCTCCCTTCTTTTTACTTTATGTCTTTTTTCTTTTTTAAAAATTTTTATTTGTAGAGACAGGGTCTCGCTCCATCACCCAGGCTGGGGTGCAGTGGTGCAATCACAGCTCACTGCAGCCTCAACCTCTTGGGCTTAAGCGATCCTCCCGCCTCAGCCTCCTGAATAGCTGGGACTACAGGCATAAGCCACCATACCTCGACTCATTTCATTTTTCTACCACCTATTTCTAGACCTCATACTGACCCTAGAAAGTTGAAGGGAAGGATGCACACAAGCACCTTAACAAAACATTTGGTAATCATAAAAACGACATCAGGATGACTTTGATGCATCCCACCTTTCTCTCCAGTTCTAATTCTTGTCCTGAAATTGGATTTTCCTGCACAAGGGTGGCAGCCTGGCATGGGAGACAAGGAAGAAAGGAGCCCCCTGTTTTTCTGGGAATGGATAAATCCGGGGTCATCTGGCCCTTCACATCTGAACTGTCTAGTTAAAACAACAAGAAAAATAGTATTTGTGAGATAAGAATAAAGAAAATGAGAGAAGAACTTTCCAAAAGAAAAAAGGGAGAGCCAGATCAGATCCTGTTTTTCTAGGAGAGGAACCTTTACCAGGACAGAATGAACATAGTTACCTGCTGACACGCTTTTTTCCAATTTAGCTGAATAATAAAGCCTAGAAAACACACAGCTTGAAAGACTGTACAGATGATGATCCCTGACCACAGACCTAGAAATAGAAATATTTAATAGAAGTTAATTCCATAGAAAACCAGCTGCCCCTGGGGAGTATGTTTTGTCTATCTCACTTCTATCAGCCATACTTAATATCTGCTTTCATGGCTGAGGTGGAGCCCACAGTGGGCCACAGACCTCTACCCTGATCCTCCTCGGGCTTCCAGAAGGTTCCAGAAGGTGCTGGAAAGCCCAGTACTCCCTGAGGCCACCCCCAAAAGGGCCATCTCTTTTGGTTCAGGATTTCGGAACAAATATTCAGAGGATATTTTTGGCCTTACTGATTATGATGCTTGAATATTAAGAAAAATGCCAGTTACAAGGAAATTAAAATTTCCCAGGACCGACTACTTCTGCCCTAGTTTCCTCAAAAAAGGGGACTAACATATATAAAAAAAAAAAAAGCAGACATCACTAGCCATATAAATTACTAATGTTCTCTCCCTCAGAGTTCCTGCCAGACCTTGGACCTTAACTTGCTTCTGACACAGACTTTGCTGGAAGCTTCCAGAGCAGGGCTGGGCACCCAGAGATGACTGGAGAACACCAAAGGCAGGCCAGGTGGGAACGGATGGTGGGAAAAGCCCTGTGGATCTCAAGGCACCACACAGGGCACAGAGGGAGACCCCAGGTGAGGAACGTTTTTTGGTCAATAGTAAACTAATGGAAGAACAAAAAGTTTCAACAATAACCAAAAGACAAAGGCCTGACCGTAATAAAAACAGACCTATGCCTCACAACGTGCAGTATCCTGCCCAAGAACCCACCCGCTATCTACAATAAACCCAGGAAGCCAGCCTTCCCTAAATCAGGCTCGCAGGTAGCAAGATTGCCGCCTCTGGTGACAATCCAGGAAGCTAACCAGTAACTTCTGTAACGATTGGCCCCAGATGGCCAGGACTTGATTAGCAACTGACAGCTTCCCTAATTTTGGTCTGCACTTCCAACTTAGAACCAACCAGAGAAAGTAAAATACATCCCCCCTAACCAATCACATGAGGCCCATTTCTAGTCAGCTACCTTCAGCATCCCTCAGATCAACAACCTCCACTCAGGGCACACCTGCAGCCTCCCCTTTTATCCACGGTGACGCTTTCCCACTCCTTTGCCTGCGTTTGAGTCTCTGCCCAAATGCAAGTGGTGGCGGCCAACACCCTTGCTGAGAATACACAGCCTTTGCTGGTCTTGCTTGGTTGGTCCTGGTTGATTTCCACAGCTGTCCAGATCTATGTAAGGGTTAAGGGGGCTAGTCTGGGTTCCTGGTTTATGGATTTGGTACAGGGTTTATAGCTCTGTTTTCTTAGTACCAATCACACTTTCAGGTATGACCAGCCTGCCCTTTTGTTTGTTTGTTTGTTTGCTTTTTAGAGGCAGGGTCTTGCTCTGCTGCCCAGGCTGGAGAGCAGTGGCATGACCACAGCTCACTGCAGCCTCCAACTCCTGGAATCAAGTGATCCTCCCACCTTGGCCTCCCAAAGCACTAGGATTATAGGCATGAGTCACTGTGCCCAGCCTAGCCTGCTCTTAGAATAGTATAGTTGGTGCCACCTGCTAGTCCTATAAAAAATTAGTAAAAGCAAGCTACTGGCTTCCACTTTCAAATCCAGTGTTCTCAGTACATAGAAACTACAAGCTCACCCGAACCATCTTAAACAGGAAATAACCAACTACCTCCAGCTATAATCTGAAAGTTATGAATTAGATTTCCAATAATTTTAGCATACATCATTTGAAAGATTTCTATTTGACCCAACCTAGGAGCCCAACGTAGGATGGTTATTAGAATCTCATGGGCAAGGTCAAGGAATTTACATATTTACAACGTCTCCCAGGGATTCTGAGGGTCATTATGATTTCCTGGGGTTGCTTCTGAGAACCTGCAGAATTCTGATGCTCTCCTAGACACCTTGTGTAGGTATACTGCATACCATACCATAGGAGATACAATACTCAAAACCAATTCATACCACACTTTCTTCTAATAGGTGGGTGGAGGGATTGACTACAGTTGTCTCATAGAGCCCCCACATCTACCATTTCTTTTCAATGATTCTCAACTTCCTCTTCTACTTTGCACAATTAGTTATGCTTTTTTTTTTTTTTTTAGATAAAATCTCACTCTGTTGCCCAGGCTAGAGTGCAGTGGTACCATCTTGGCTCACTGTAGCCTCCGCTTCCCAGGTTCAAGCAATTCTTGTGCCTCAGCCTCCCAAATAGCTGGGACTACAGGCGCACACCACCACACCTGGCTAATTTTTGTACTTTTAGTAGAGACGGGGTTTCGCCATGTTGCCCAAGTTGGTCTCGAACTCCTAACCTCAAGTGAACCGCCCACCTCAGCCTCCCAAAGTGCTGGAATTACAGGCATGAGCCACTGTGCCTGGCCTAGATATATTTTGTTAAATGAGTAGGTGAGCCAAGGACAGCACTTGGGATATAGATGGATTTATATTTC
>NW_012106075.1:467907-468645 GCF_000951045.1 Mandrillus leucophaeus | reverse complement strand
TGAACCCAGGAGGCGGAGGTTGCAGTGAGCTGAGATCGCACCACTGCACTTTAGCCTGGATGACAGAGTGAGACTGTCTCAAAAAAAAAAAAAAAAAGGATATAGCTTTCTGCATATTACAAACATGCCCATGCACTGAGGCCAGCAGCCTAGTCAGGGACAGTTCTCCTGTTGCTGGGCCCATGGAGGAAACTAACTGCACGTTTTATCTCACGACTTTTAGAAAAAAATATGCAGCACCACATCCTTGTCTTCAGGAGATATGTTCCAAGACCCCCAGTGGATGCCTGAAATCGCAGAGAGGACTGAACCCTAAATACATTGTTTTCCTTATACACACACACCTATGATAATGTTAATTTATAAATTGGGCACAGTAAGAGAGTGACAACAGTAGTAATAAAGTAGGCCACAACCACATGCCGGCATCACTACTTTTGTGCTTTGGGGCTGTTACCAGCACTGTGATACCAAAACAGTCCATCTGAAATAACTAGCAGGTGGAAAGCACGCACAGCGTGGAGATGCTGGACAAAGGGATGATTTCATGCCCCAGGTGGATGTGAGATTTCCTCCTAATACTCCTAACGGCATGCAATTGAAAACTTATGAATTGTTTATTTCTGGAATTTTCCACTTAAGATTTTCAGGGGCCGGTCACGGTGGCTCACGCCTGTAATCCCAGCACTTTGGGAGGCCGAGGCGGGTGGATCACGAGGTCAGGAGATTGAGACCACC
>NW_012106075.1:465827-467857 GCF_000951045.1 Mandrillus leucophaeus | reverse complement strand
TGTTACATAAAATACATTACTTTAAAAATAAAAATAAATTAAGATTCCTATAATATTTGTATTAGCTAGGCAATGGCAAATCCAAAACATGAATCATACCAGAAACTCAGCTAAATAATTTTCTGCACTATCATGCAAGCCCAATGAACTTTGCATTGGCAAGTCTATTCTTTGAACAACTCCTGTATTTTTAATTAAAATATTATTGAACTTGAGAAAAATGTGCCACATAAAGGAACATACTGAACTGGAAGTTCCCTGTAGCTATCAGTTGACTTCTCACCACCTCTGAGCCTGCCAAGTACAGATGGATCAAAACAAGCCTCGCTTTAAGTCGGTCACTACTCACCCCAAAGATAAATGTCCAGGTTTTCATATCATCATTTATTAACTGCCAATGTATTACAAATTATTATTTTAGAAATCAAAGCTGGGCAGTCATTTATTTCTGTACTTTTTAAAACGATTAGCTCTGGTAATTTCAGATGCTGTGCATTACGTTTTTTCTTCCAAATGTGGGAAAGCGCTCAAGTCCACCCTCTTCCTTCTGTGCTGTTCACACCGACCACGTGCATGGCCTTGTGAGGAGACCCACAGGCACAGAGCTAAGGCTGTGCAAGGAGGGAGGTGGAGGCTGCGGAGTGCAATGAGGGTGATGAGAAGGGCACTGGCCACCCGTTGCCCTCCAAGGATCCAGCCACGCTGCTTGGTGAACACACGGGGCGCTGCTCTAGGGTGCACAGGGCCACCGTGAGTGCTGACCCTGCGGCACCTCACGCACGCAGGACAGACCGCCTACGATGGCCTCAGCCCTGCAGAGCCACCCACAGGGGATCACACGCTGTCTCCAAAGAACAGCATGGAACATGCAAAAGGGAAGCTTCCGAATGCTTCTTCAGCGTTTCCTACTGACGCCTCCTTTAGAGAAGTGAGGGCTGGATGATTCAGGATAGGAGGTGAGTAGAAAGGGCATCCGTGCTCAAGTGTATCAGCATGGAAGATCGCCCGCAGGGGTGCGAGGGGCAGGACAATGTAGCCTTGGGGCCCTGGCTAGAGTTGGAGGCCACCTCCTGAACGCCCTCTACGCTCTCTAACAAGACACAGAATGGACGTCGGTGAGTTGCCAAGTTTCAGAGGTGAGCCTCAGTCAAAGGCCTGTGTGCTCCGACAGTCATTTCCTGGACTGGTGAGCAGCTAAGCCCTGCCTGCACAGGTTAGAGCTTACCCATCACTCCAAGTTTGGTTGCAAACATCAGCGTGATCCCGATGGGGAGGCCAACCACGTAGTACCCAACGGTATTCACAATGGCTCCAACCTTCTGATTTCCACTCCCCCTCAGAATGCCACCGCTCGTGCACTGCAGGCAGAGAGCATTCCATCAGTCGGCGCTCCTGAAACACTCCCATCTCGTGAGCACTTCATTTCTGTGGGACTCGGACGCTAAAACCCATAAGGTGACGGTATCCTTCTAAACAAAATGTGATAACAATATTCAATCTTCCTACCTACCCTGACCTGTCCTCTCAGCTGAAATTTACCACAATCAGAAGAAATCCATAGATCACAACAGGGCTTAGGGAACTACTACATAATACTTACAGCAAGAGCTTCGAAGAGGTGGGAAACAGCATAAATTGGAACCACCTGAGCCACCAGATTAATGATGTCTCTGTTAGGAAAAAGAAACCACATGGTGATTAGGAGACAAAGTGGAGAAAGAAGTATATAGCTTTCTGGCTGGGCGCAGTGGCTCATGCCTGTAATCTCAGCACTTTGGGAGACTGAGACGGGAGGATCACCTGAGGTCAGGAGTTTGAGACCAGCCTGGCCAACATGGCGAAACCTCGTATCTACTAAAAATATAAAATTAGCCAGGCCTGGTGGCAGGTACCTGTAATCCCAGCTACTCGGGAGGCTGAGGCAGGAGAATCACTTGAACCCAGGAGGCGGAGGTTGCAGTGAGCTGAGATCGCACCACTGCACTTTAGCCTGGATGACAGAGTGAGACTGTCTCAAAAAAAAAAAAAAA
>NW_012106075.1:459619-460552 GCF_000951045.1 Mandrillus leucophaeus | reverse complement strand
CCTGGCTAATTTTTGTACTTTTAGTAGAGACGGGGTTTCGCCATGTTGCCCAAGTTGGTCTCGAACTCCTAACCTCAAGTGAACCGCCCACCTCAGCCTCCCAAAGTGCTGGAATTACAGGCATGAGCCACTGTGCCTGGCCTAGATATATTTTGTTAAATGAGTAGGTGAGCCAAGGACAGCACTTGGGATATAGATGGATTTATATTTCAAAGCAGGTTCCTCATGCCTGTAATCCCAGATACTTGGGAGGCAAAAGTGGGAGGATCACTTGAGTCAAGGAGTTTGAGACCAGCCTGGGCAACATAGCAAGACTCCATCTGTAAAAAATGAAACAAGGGAATAAAGTAGATTCCTCTTCTGAAAAAGTCGAACTCATAGAAGTAGAGAGTAGAATGATGGTTACCAGGCACTGGTGGCAAGGAGGGGAGGGTGTGGGAACGGGGAGTTGTTAAGGTACAAAGTTTCTGATAGGCAGGAAGAATAAGTTTTGAGATCAATTGCACACCAGGGTGACTAGTCAATGTACTGTACATTTCAAATTAACTAGGTAAATTTCAAATGTCTCACCATAAAAAAAAGTGGTGATAAGTATGTTAATTAGCTTGATCTAATTGTTCCACATTCTATACATATATCAAAATACCACACTGTACCCCATAAATGCAAACAATTATAATTTGTCAACTTAAAACTTAAAAGATATAACATAAAAAAGAGAATTTAAAGTATTTCCTTAATATTTTATACTGATTGCATGTTGCAATAATATTTTAGATATATTGTGTTACATAAAATACATTACTTTAAAAATAAAAATAAATTAAGATTCCTATAAAAAGCACTAGGATTATAGGCATGAGTCACTGTGCCCAGCCTAGCCTGCTCTTAGAATAGTATAGTTGGTGCCACCTGCTAGTCCTATAAAAAATT
>NW_012106075.1:436333-453585 GCF_000951045.1 Mandrillus leucophaeus | reverse complement strand
AAAAAAAAAAAAAAAAAAAAAAAGATTTTCAGACCAAAATTGACTGCAGGTGACTAAACCTTGGAAAGCAAAACCGAGGATAGAGGGGCTACTGCAAAGTCCATGTGGTCAGTATAGACAAATCAAGTGATTTGACGACACCCCTCCCCCATTCCCCACAAGCTGAAAAAAAGTTAGGCTGGGCACAGTGGCACGCATCTATCATCCCAGCAAGTTTGGATGCTATGATCATCCCTCTTTTAAGATGATGCCACAGGCCAAGTCTGACTGTGTCTCTTAGTAAACCTGAGTGAAGCGCTACAGAGTAAAAATTAAGTTCCCTCTATGGAACGAAGGTTGGTAAAGGCCATAGACATATTCTGTAGAATTATCCTTGGTTCCTAGAAATGGCACCCCTAAAGCTAGAGACTTGGATTCTAACCCCTACACATGAAGGGAGATGAGAAAAATGGTGCCCTGACCTGTGGAAGCAAGAAATCCACAACACCCTTGGAGTGAGTTTGGTCACTCCAATCTAGAACCTGGAAGACTGTCTGCCAATAAATACTTGTTTAATTACTAAATAAGAAATTCATCACTGGGCTGGGCACGGTGGCTCACGCCTGTAATCCCAGCACTTCAGGAGGTCAAGGCGGGCAGATCACCTGAGGTCACGAGTTCGAGACCAGCCTGACCAACATGGAGAAATCCCATCTCTACTAGAAATACAAAATTAGCAGGTGTGGTGGTGCACGCCTGTAATCCCAGCTACTCGGGAGGCTGAGGCAGGAGAATCGCTTGAAACCAGGAGGCAGAGACTGCGGTGAGCCAAGATTGCACCATTGCACTCCAGCCTGGGCAACAAGAGCGAAACTCCGTCTCAAAAATAAAAAAAGAAATCCAGCACTGAACAAGATGATCACTTCTTCCTCACCAAAAAGGACAGAAATATAATTATTTTATTCCAATTTTATTTTCGGAATAGGTAACATGCATGTGGTCAAAAAATGGTACAATATGAACAAGATAGTAAGCAAAGTCTTACGACTGCAATGCCCTTCCAGTTTGCCCCAGTACCAGCCCTGCCTCCTCCAGGTAACAATTCTTAGCACGTTCCATGTTTGTCTAGTGTCTATGAAAATATAAGCAAATACAAATGTATATTCTTAATTTTCCTTTCTATATTCTATCATTTCACATGCAGCATTCTCTATATGATGTTCGGCACCTTGCTTTTTCCTGAGATATTATATTCACTTTTTTTTTTGAGACAGGGTCTCACTGTCACCCAGGCTGGAGTGGAGTAGTACAGTCATGGCTCACTGCAACCTCAACCTCTCAGGCTCAAGTGATCCTCCCACCTCAGCCTCTTGAGTAGCTAGGACTACAGGTGCACACCACCATGCCCAGCTAAATTTTATTTTTTGTAGAGATGGGGTTTCACCATGTTGTCCAGGCTGGTCTCGAACTCCTGGGCTCAAGTGATCCTTTTGCCTCAGTCTCCCAAAGTGTTGGGATTACAGGCATGAGCCACTGCGCCTGGCCTATATTCACTTTTATATTTCACCAAAATATATTCTTTTCAATGTGCTGCTAAATTCTGTCTAATTATATTTTTATTTTGGATTTTTAGATTGGTATTCATACATAAGAATGATCTGTGATTTTCTTTTTTATGTGCAAACTTTCACAGATTTTGGCACCAATGTTATATTTGCTTCATAAACAGAATGCGAAGTTTTTCTTTTCCTGTGCTCTGGGAAATTCTGTTTGATCTGTGTTTGCAATTCCCTATGTTTTGAAGATTTGATAAAATCATCCTTTGGAACCTTCTGGCATTGTGCTTTTTGACATTTTAAAATAGCTTTCTCTTATTTCTTACCAGGAAATCAGTTTATTTAGACCTTCTATCTTTTCTAGGGTATATCCTGATCAATTATTTCTCTAGAAAATTATCTGTTTATTCCAGGTTTTTAGATTTCCTTGGAAAAAGTCATGCAAAGTAGTCTCTTAGGATTTTTAAAAAACGATCGTGGTCAGTAGTAACGTCCCCCTTTCTTTGTTAGAGGTGTCGTTTCCCGCCCCCTGTGATTAAGTTAGGTAGAGGTTGAGCTCTTTCACCGATTGTACCAGATTGGGTCAGATCCTGGTCACCTTCCAAGTAATTTGATTGTTGAGTTTCTGATGTTTCCTTGTCTCGTCAGTTCTATAGCTTGTGGGACTCTTGTTTTTCATTCTTTTCCTGCGCTCTATGGTTTCCCAAGTGGACAGATTCAGAGTCCAGTGTCTACCATATTCCTTCTGAAACCATCTGTTTATCCTGGTCCTCATAAAGGTCATCCTGATTCCCTTTGTGAAAAAAGCCAACTACTTACCGTCACCTACCCCATTCATTCTGAGTGAGGGAGCTATAAACATCTTTTTATTTGTTTGTTTGTTTGAGACAGAGTCTCACTCTGTTGCCCAGGCTGGAGCGCAGTGGTGCAATCTCAGCTCACTGCACCCTCCGCCTCCCAGGTTCAAGTGATTCTCCTGCCTCCGCCTCCTGAGTAGCTGGGATTGCAGGTGTGCCTCACCACACCTGGCTAATTTTTTTTTTTTTTTTTTGTATTTTTAGTAGAGACAGGGTTTCCCCATGTTGACCAGCTGGTCTTGAACTCCTGAACTCAGGCAATCCATCCGCCTCTGCCTCCTAAAGTGTTGGGATTACAGGAGTGAGCCACCGTGCCTGGCCTAAACATCTTATTTCCCCGTAACAAAATAGCTGAAGCTGAAAAGTGAAAACCAACGATCTGAAGTCAAAAGTCAAATGTGTGAAGAATAAACCATGAAATTAGTGCCGTCCACTCCACCAGCGTTCTGAATCCAGGAAGGCAAAGTTCATTTGTATCTTGTAACTGCTGACAAAGGTGTCCCAAATAAGAGGTATCCCCATAAAGTTTCTACAAAATCCGAATGTACACACTAGCATCACTGATGAAGGAAACAAATTCTGCAGAGCAGAGGGGACTTATCCAAGAATTCTTCAGTAATCAGTCTGACTATGTGACTTTTGAGACAGCTCACTGGTGAGATTTTAACTTCAATTCAGTTGGACAAACATATTATGCAACTACTACAAACCAGGCAGTTTGGCCGATACTAAGAAACCAAAAGGATTCTTATCATTGGAAACAAAATAATTAACTGAAAATGTAATTCATCTACTAAAAAGGGCTTTCCACTTTTAAAATACATGACCAGCAGAAGCATAAAATCATCACCAATGCCCATTAAGTTGGCATTGTAGATTATAAATCAGTTCCTACATCTAGTATGTTCTTCCCAAGTAACATCAGTGGAGCCTCTGATCTTGCAAATGATTCAGACATCCCTGCTGCAACAACCACAGGCGGCCCCTCTCTGATAGCATCTATCTAACTTAACCATTTCTTTTCTAAATTTTTGAGATGGAGTCTCACTCTTGTCACCTAGGCTGGAGTACAGTGGCGCGATCTCAGCTCACCGTAACCTCCGCCTCCTGGGTTCCAGTGATTCTCCTGCCTCAGCCTCCTGAGTAGCTGGGATTACAGGCGCGTGCCACCACGCACAACTAATTTTTGTATTTTTAGTGGAGATGGGGGTTTTACCATGTTGCCCGGGCTAGTCTCGAACTCCTGACCTCAGGTCATCTGCCCACCTTGACCTTCCAAAGTGCAAGGATTACAGCCGTGAACCACTGTGCCTGGCCTCTTTTTAAAAAACATTCATAGTTTTAAAAAACTTTTTCTGCTGGTACCTTGCTCTTGGAGGAACCATTTCTTTTCTTTTCTTTTTTTTTTTTTTTTGAGACAGAGTCTTGCTTTGTTGCCTAGGCTGGAGTACAGTGGCACAATCTCGGCTCACTGCAACCTCTGCCTCCTAGTGGGCTTAAGCGATTCTCCAGCCTCAGCCTCCCAAGTAGCTGGGATTACAGGTGTCTGCCACCACACCCGGCTAATTTTTGTATTTTTAGTAGAGATGGGGTTTCGCCATGTTGGCCAGGCTGGCCTCGAACTCCTGACCTCAGGTGATCCCAAAGTGCTGGGATTACAGGCGTGAGTGGGATGTTTTCTTTTTACTGATAATGATTTCAAACAGCAATGTTTCTGAACAGCCTGATTTTAGAGAACAAAATTTCTCAATGAACCATTTCTTTATCACAGATTTCACATTTCAAGAAAATCCTAGCACTCACCGGTCGGTAGTGAAAATGTAGCCCACAAGATCCTTACAGCTTAACAGCAGGACACTGAAGGCTACAGCAAATAGCACTGAGGGTAAAAACGGCAGAAGAAACAACACGGTGAGCAAGAAGATCCACAGGAAGTGGGGGAGCCTGGGCTTTGCATGGAGAGACTGCACCATGAGCCTCGGGTAAAGGGGTCTCAGCACCTGTGATTAGTAGGGAAACGGTGGAGGACTTCCGTGCCTGCTCCATGTCTCCAGCACCCAGAGCGTTTCCTACCCGGACGCTGGCAGCCACGCTGAAGCCTGCAGGGACCTAAAATGAAAAGGAAACCTGCAACAACGAATCTGCAGAGTAAGAACATGTGCACAGCAGCAGCCTCAAGTCTCACACCTGGTGGGAAAACTTGGTCCTAAAAGTTTTGAAAAGACTGATTTGCAACATCCCCTTTGTCTAGCTGGGAGCTCCCACGCTACTGTGGAAACCGAACCCCAGGTTAGGATGCTTAGCACAAACTGGGCTTTGCTGCAGAGCTCCCAACCTCTACAACACGAGGGTGCTGCACAACCATGTTCCTCCTCTGGGTGTGGGAGATGGACTGACTCACCGGGAGCCCAGGTTTGTGTTTTTTTATTGTTGTTGTTGTTGTTGGTTTGTTTTTTAATAGGACAGAGGCCAGGCGCGGTGGCTCATGCCTGTAATCCCAGCATTTTGGGTAGCCGAGGCGGACGGATCACTTGTGGTCAGGAGTTTGAGACCAGCCTGGCCAACATGGTGAAACCCTGTCTCTACTAAAAAATACAAAACTTAGCTGGGCGTGGTGGCGCACGCCTGTAATGCCAGCTACTCAGCAGGCTGAGGCAGGAGAATCGCTTGAACCCGGGAGGCAGAGGTTGCAGTGAGCCGCGATAGTGCCACTACACTCCAGCCTGGGTGACAGAGTGAAACTCCATCTCTAAATAAATAAAATCAAATAGGGACAGGGTCTCATTGTGTCCCTCAGGCTGGAGTGCAGCGGCACAGTCATAGCTCACTACAGCCTCGACCTCCTGGGCTCCAATGATCCTGCAACCTCAACCTCTCAACTAGCTGGGATGACAGGCATGCGCCACCACAAAAGGCACAGTGTCTATTCTGAAAGACTATCAAGGGATCCAGTTTACAAGACAGGAGTGGCACTAAAGGAACTGCAGGGAAGAAACCCTGCATTGTGGTTAGGGATCACAATTCTGAAGCCAGATGGCTATGGCTTGGGTTCAAATCCCAGCATAACCACTTTTATCAGCTGCATCACCCTGAGCAAGTTACTTACCCTCTCTAAACCTCCAGAGTTTTGTTTTATCTGTAAAAGGAGTTGAATCGGCCTGGCGCGGTGGCTCAAGCCTGTAATCCCAGTACTTTGGGAGGCCGAGGTGGGTGGATCACGAGATCAGGAGATTGAGACCATCCTGGCTAACACGGTGAAACCCCATCTCTACTAAAAAATACAAAAAAAGTAACCGGGCGTGGTGGCGGGCGCCTGTAGTCCCAGCTACTCGGGAGGCTGAGGCAGGAGAATGGCGTGAACCCAGGAGGTGGAGCTTGCAGGGAGCCGCCACTGCACTCCAGCCTGGGTGACAGAGCGAGACTCCGTCTCAAAAAAATAAATAAATAAATAAATAAGGAGTTTAATCATAGAACCTATCTCCTTGGGCTATTGTGGGAACTTAATGAGTCCATACACGCCTAACTGCTTAGAAGAAGCATGTAGGAATTGCTCAATAAAGATTTACCATTACTATTATTTATATATAAAGTTACCACTTGAAAAATTAATATTAATAAGGAAAAAGGAGTCATCACTTGTTGAAACATGAACATTGCCTTAGGATCAGGATGACTAAGGACCAGCTTAAAGAAAATCTGATACACAGACTGAGGAATAAAAAAGTAATGGAAGACTGAGTCTCTGCCTATAAATTCATAAGCAGGGACAAACACAGAGATCACCTGACAAATTATTTATTCATTACAAAGGGAAAGGCAATAACTTGACAGGAGAAACCTGGCAGGCACCACCTTAACCAAGCAATCAAAGTTAATACTGGCAGGGTGCAATGGCTGTGCCTGTAATCCCAGCACTTTGGTAGGCCAAGGTGGAAGGATTGCTTGAGCCCAGGAGTTTGAGACCAGCCTATGCAACATAACAAGACCAAATTGTTTTAAAAAATTAGCTGGGAGTGGTGGTGCATGCCTGTAGTCTCAGCTACTCAGGAGGCTGAAGTGGGAGGATTGCTTGAGCCCAGGAGGTCGGACTGTAGTAAGCCAAGATCAGGCCACTGTCACCAGCCTGGGTGACAGAGCAAGATGCTGTCTCAAAAAAAAAAAAAAAACCGTCACCAAGTAAAAAGGTAGTATCACCAACACTGAGACAGATCAACATTATGTGTCTCCTGATACGGTGCACTAAGGAGGACACAGCATCACTTCTCTAGCTTTCCTGCCCAAAACGGACAATCTAAATTTATTTATAAGGAAACATCAGCTGCACCACACTGAGTGAACTTCTACAGATAATGGCCTATGTTCTTCAAAAATGCCAAGGTCAAGAGAGACAATGGAACAATGAAGATCTGTTCCAGATTAAAGGACACTAAAGATGCTAGGGGAAAATTAGTGACAAGGGACATTACCAGAACAATTGGTATTGTTTTGAATTGACTGTATTGATATTTTATTTGAACATGGACTATGTAGATAGACCAGACAGAATAAATGTGGCAAAACTGGTGAACCTGAGGAAAGGGCATACATCTTTCTTTTGATTGAGAAGAAATGTAAGTGTAAATTCTTACAAGCCTATTGGAAAGCATATGAAAACATATTCAAAAGACATAAAATCGTGCCTTTGTTTCTCTTTTACAAATCTTAAAGAAATAATCAGACAAGTGTATGAAGATATTTGTCCTAGGATGTTCCTTGAAGAGTTGTTAATATTGAAACATTGGAAATAAACTGTTCAACCATAGGAAATTGATTTTAAAAGTATATCACATATAGTGGAATCCTATGTACCCTTAAGCATTTTGACTTAGAATTAGTTAATGAATTTACTCAAACATAAAATGTAAATAAAATACTAAAAGTGAAGTAAAAAGTCTGTGTTAAAAAACTGCCAAGGATAGAAGAACAAAACAAAAAACAGGTCTGCAAGAGAATAATTCTTAAAGAAAACGGGAAATGTGTACTCTATGTACTTTTAAAACATAACCAATATCAGAGGGAAAAAAATCTAAGTGTTAATACTGCAAAAAATGCCAAGCACATCTGCTGGCTTGAGTTTCTCCCCACATTACAAACTCCCTTTCTGTTTTCTAATTTTACATTTCTAAAACGGTACTTGCTTCCTTCAGAATCTCCAGCTGATGTTTTCAGGAAAATAAAGTCAAAGAAAAGCCTCCTAACGACTGGTGTTCTCTATGATCAAAATTTCCTCCCCTTTAAGGCTGAATAATACTCCACAGTATGCAAAGAACCCATTTTGTTTACCCGCAGACACATAGGTTGCTTCCACCTTTTGTCTACTGTCAATAATGCTCCTGTGAACACAGTTAACAAACACCCCTTTAAGTCAGGTGCGGTGGCTCACGCCTGTAAATCCCAACACTTTGGGAGGCCGAGGCAGGTGGATCGCCTGAGGTCACAAGTTCAAGACCAGCCTGACCAACACGGTGAAACCCTGTCTCTACTAAAAATACAAAAGTAGCTGGGTGTGGTGGCAGGCACCTGTAATCTCAGCTACTTGGGAGGCTGAGGCAGAAGAAATGCTTGAACCCAGGAGGCGGAGGTTGCAGTGAGCTGAAATCACGCCACTGCACTCCAGCCAGGGCAACAAGAGTGGGACTCCATCTCAAAAAAAAAACAATCCCTTTAAGACCCTGCTTTCAGTTGTTTTAGGGATCTACCTAGGAGTAGCCACACTGTGTTTTCAGAGGCTTCTGAACCAGGCAGGAGCAGGCACAGTGACACAGGCAGCTTGATGTTTATGGCCATACACCCAGCCTCATCCCTCTGCTATGCCACCCACCTGGCCCCTCAAGGTATTTGTGCTGTGACAACTGAAAAAGATTCTAAAAGTATGGAAACAAAATCCAATCTTTCAAGGGAAGATTCAGCTGGGAGCTGCGTTAGGAGATGGAAAACCAGCAGATCACGTGCAGTTTCTCTCCAGCCCCGCTTCAGTTCCCAGGGAAGATCCAGCTGTAGCAGAGGTACCCTCCCAGGCTCGAGGATGGGATTTGACTTTTGTCCAGCATTTCACAAATGATTCATGTACGAATGCCTATGCTCATCCATGGACGCTTTCAGATACCGAGCAAGGAAAACGCCTGGCACCTCCCCACGACCGGCTCCCCTGCTTACCATGTACACAACGATGGCCAGTTCATACACGATGGACTGAGCGCCCAGCTCCACCATGCCGAGGATGCCTGGTGAAAAGAGACAGCTGTCGCCTTGCACCCAGACAGGGCCCCCAGGTTCCCACCAGTCCCCGTCATCCGTCCTCATACAGACCGCTAAGGAAGCTCCCGACCTCATAGGCCCACCACTCCATGCATAGCATGAGCATGCTGGGGATGGCCAGGCGGAGGAAGGAGGCCCAGTCCTGCAGGCACTCGAGGGACCAACCTGTGGGCGGGACACACACATTTCCAGGAGATCTGGCCATCGGGCTGGAATTCAACCCGAGACAAAACCCATGTCCCAGTTGGAAGACAAAAGGGCAGTCGTTACCGCCCCATGTAGCTTGATGCAGTTTTTTCCCAAGGATGTAGAAAAAGAGGAGTAGAGCCAGGGTGTACTGGGAAATCAAATTTGCCACTGCAGAGCCTCTGGAAAGAACAGTCCCAGTGAGAGGGCAGGTACCTTCCTGCGCCTCTCCCTGCCCCACTGGGTGAGGAGGGGAGACTCATCCCTTCCCGTGCCGTCCTCAGCAGACCAAGGTCTTCTTCCCAGAGTAGCCTCACCCTCCATCCCTGACAGTGCTTTCCACGGTGTGCAAGAAAGAGACCACGTGTGAACACGAGAACCAGCTGAAGAGCCCACTCTTCTCCCTCCTGGAAAAGCCACATGCAAGTCATCCCTTGTCCCTGTCCCAAGAGTACGTTGGACTCACATCACTCCAAGATGCAGCTGATGGAGAAACAGATAGTTGGCGAGGGCATTGACAAGGTTGGCTGCAACTCCAGTTACGATCTGGGGCAGGAGAATTCCCTGGAACAAGGACACCGCATATGCCATCCTTGAGATCCACAGAATAGCACTGCCTTTCTGCTCCCCAAGCACACAGGCTCCAGCTGGCCTGCTCAGTAGGTGTCACGGGCAGAGCAGGGGGGCTTAACTTAGGGGAGGCCACGTCCTGGTTGCTCCTGCCCTTCCACTCTCGCATCCCTTTCTCTTCCTTCTCTCTTTGAGGTATGAAGTGCGGCGTTCTGGCCACAGAGAGACACAGGCAAGGTACGTTCAGCAGCAGAGAAGGAAGAAGATAAATGGCTTATTTCCAACATTGCAAGGACTGGCAGCGGCTAAATGGGTCAACAAGCCATCTTTGACACCGGACGATAGGAGAAAATGAGAATACTTTCTTGACCAACTTAGAAATCCAAAAAAAATTGACCTAAGGTCTTGAAGAAACTAGAGTTCCTTTCTAGAATACGGAAGGGATTCCAACATATCTGACTCTCAAAAGTACAGGACCGGAGAAACATCCAGACTATTTGGTGTGTCAAAGTAAGACCAGGCTTGAAAGTAAAATTACATCAGACCGAGGAAGTAAAACTCTGTTCTGCTCCGCATCCGGCTAGAATAGCAGACGCAAATAAAGTCAGTGCAAACGTAAGAGGAAACCTTTCTCCCAAGGTCACGTTGTCCCCATAAAGTGTTATTACTTCCCTAGTAGACTGACGAGTGCTTTCTGACTCATTGAGAAACTTTGTTCTCTAAAATCACACTGTTCGGAAACACTGCTGTTTGAAATTGTATCAGTAGGCCGGGCGCGGTGGCTCAAGCCTGTAATCCCAGCACTTTGGGAGGCCGAGACGGGCGGATCACGAGGTCAGGAGATCGAGACCATCCTGGCTAACACGGTGAAACCTCGTCTCTACTAAAAAAATACAAAAAAACTAGCCGGGCGAGGTGGCGGGCGCCTGTAGTCCCAGCTACTCCGGAGGCTGAGGCAGGAGAATGGCGTAAACCCGGGAGGCGGAGCTTGCAGTGAGCTGAGATCCGGTCACTGCGCTCCAGCCTGGGTGACAGAGCAAGACTCCGTCTCAAAAAAAAAAAAAAAAAAAAAAAAAAGAAATTGTATCGGTAAAAAGAAAACACCCCACTCTTGCCTGCAGGCTCAAAATCACTTTAACACAAAAAAGTAGTCTCAATTTGAACCCAGGCACAGAGCTTCGTGGGAGCTCCTGGATGTGGCATTCTACATCTGTCCACCCTCAACATCCTGCTTAGCCTTGAGTTTCCAAAGGAGGAGCACCGGGTCCACGTCACAGCCCAGACCTGGCGTTGGGCCCCTCACTCACAGATCTGCTCGGTGCCTATCAAACCGTGGTTTCGATATGTTTAATAATGTCACCTGAGCCCCATCCTTCTTCAAACCTTTATAATAACTTTTCTTCCTTTAGTGAGGCATCCCCCGGCCCCTCTAGTCTCTCCCATTGCCACAGGTTGATAAATCCAACTGCAAACCCACTGGCCTGCAGGCCTGTCTCTGGTGGTCTCAAGCTGGTGGGGCCAAGACAATGGTCTTGGCCAATGACTTGTGTAGGCCACATATTTATGGGGAGGCCCTGGTTAGTTTTTAGCAAGGGAATTAGTGATCAGATTTACTTTTCAGGCAGACAGCAGTGGATGGAGCCAGGTTAAGGTCCTCTGAAATGACACAGAGGACAAATGACAAGATATGAATTCAGGGCTGGGCGCGGTGGGTCATGCCTGTAATCCCAGCACTTTGGGAGGCCAAGGTGGGCGGATCACCTGAGGTCAGGAGTTTGAGACCAGCCTGGCCAACATGGTGAAACCCCGTCTCTACTAAAAATACAAAAACTAGCTGGGCATGGTGGCACACGCCTGTAGTCCCAGCTACTTGGGAGGCTGAGGCAGGAGAATCACTTGAACCTGGAAGGTGGAGGTTGCAGTGAGCCGAGATCACGTCACTGCACTCCAGCCTGGGCAACAGAGTGAGACTCTGTCTCAAAAAAAAGAAAAGAAAAGAAAAAGAAAGAAATGAATTCAGGTGGTGGCACTGAGAATTGGGAGGAGCAGGCAGAAGCTAAAGGACCAGGTGACTGACCAGATATGGGAGGGAAGGAAAGATGGAGTCGAGGATGTGACAGGGACCAAAAGGACAGGTTACTGGGAGTGAAAATGGGGAGGCCACGCAATTCCACCCATTGCAGTGGAATGGAAGAAGGCAGAAGAGCAGGCTCGTGGGAGGATGAGAGGAGGCGGCCAAGCCTGCAATACGCATGCGTCTCCACGCCGAGTGGAGTGACCTTCTCCTCCAAGGCCCTCTTGACTCTCCTACTTCAAAGTCTGTCTTCCCCCTAGTACCATCTGGCTCTCTTCCCACCCTCCGCCCTCTCCGAGAGCATTCGCTTTCTCCAGACTCCCAGCTGCTTCTCTTCGGTGTTACGCTCAGCGAATGGTCACCCTGTCTTCCTAGGGAAGGGCCCAGGGCAGAAACTCCTTCCACCCTGGGGGCCCGACAGCCCCTGCCATTTTTATAGAACCCACCCATCATCCTATCTCCCACTGCTCCCACAACGCAAACTCTTCATCAGAGACCTTCACCATCATTTGTTTGGACCATCCGTAATTCTCACCTCTTTCTCTCCCAATTAGTTAATTTCCCAAAACGAAATGCCCCAGCAGAAAACACAAAGCCTGACCTTGGGCCAGCCCACCTCTCGATGCCATCATCTCACTGCGTCCCCTCCCACCGCAGTGGCCTAACGAGACCCTGCGGGCCCCAGCCCCTAGAAACAGGCATCCCCTCTGTCTGGGATGCCCTGCCTTCCTTCCTGACCTTGGAAACCCCACGTGTCCTCTGTCACCAAATTCAAAGCTCCCAACCCCTCTCAGCTCGTGGCTCCTACTTCCAGGCCTTTCCCTGTGCCCCAGAGAACAGGAGAGAACACTTTCACACTCACTGTCCCTAGTAGGTCACATGAGACCCTGAGGTTAGGGCCACCGCAGTTGTTGGGGGACTGAGTCCGGGAGAAGGCCTTGCAGCGTGTTAAGGTATCCGTGCTGCCTTAGCAAGGGTCTAGATCAAAAGGAGACAGCTCAGAGCCGGATGAGATGCGTGGGTTTCCTTCTCTCTAGTCTACACCTATTTCGGAGATGTCATTCTAAATACTAATAGGGATTCTAAATATTCTTGTTTTGTTGATAGAGTAATATCCTGGCCGGAGGCAGTGGCTCACACCTGTAATCCCAGCACTTTGGGAGACTGAGGCAGGAGGATTTCTTGAGGCCAGGAATTTGAAACCAGCCTGGGCAACATAGCAAGACCCCATATTTCCTTTAAAAACATTTTTTTTTAAATAGGGTAATATCTTAACTTTAAGAACACTGCATAGGTGGGAAACTTCCTTTCTTCCTCCTCCCGTCCTGGCCCCCCCTGTTGCATATCCCTGGAGAGCCCACCAGTGCGGCTGGGATCCATTGCCGGGTACCCCTGTTTACCTGGACTTATCTGGAAGAATGTGGCGAGTCCCACATATGCTGATTTCATAAATCTACCCCTTCCAAGCCAGGGCCTTTGGCCGTGACTGTTTAATCACATAGGAGGAGTTCTGGCTGACGTTAGGTGTCTTGAGAGTTTGAGCTCTTATATCCTCGCTGAGAAAAGTGGGGACATTCAGATAGCACAGAGCAGACAGGCGGGTTCCCTCTCTGCCAGACGAGCCGCCCCCAGCCTGCGCTCTGTCTCGGGAGCAAACAGGCATGCACCCTTCTTTCCAGGACACTGGTTAAAATGCAGAGCCAAGGAACACTGCGGCTCTGAGCCCACCCTGCCAATGACAATATTTCCAAGTGGAAATTGGATAAGTTTTCCAGAGCCAAATATAATATGTTCTTTCCTGGATATCACTTAACAAACCTCTGACATCCGAGTCGTGTGTGCACAACAATGAAAAAATACCTTTCAGTGGCTCCCAGCGGTGAGCTCCCTCCACCCTGGTGTCCCTGGTCCTGGAGTATCTTCAGGACCCCCACTCCCAGAAAGGTACAAACTCCCATTAGCCTCCCAAAGGAAGAGAACAGTCAGTATTACCTGGTTGAGCAAATATTTAACTTGTAGCATATAAAGAAAGGTTGCCTACAAGAGAACAAGAGAGATGAATGTTAATGTTTCAGCCTTGCCACACAGCAGTGAGGGTCACACGGCAGGGAGCTGGGAGCCACAGCCAAGGCTCGGCTGCATGGAGCCACAGAGGCTGCCGTCTCAGGACAGGGCTGGGGCCAGGGGTTATGGCCCGGGGACTTCCCACATCTCCTTTATGGGTGAATATGCCCCAAGCATATTCCCTCTGTCTGGCAAAAGGAGGTGCAGTTTCCCTGGGTGAATGGCCAGGACTCTTCTGGGGACACTGGCATGGAGAGGAGGCCCTGGGCACACTCCAGATGGGCACCTCCATATAGACTGGTCCTATGTGGTGGAATCATGAAAGATTGTCACATTTACAAGGTTTCAGGATAAATAAGTGAGCACACTGTCAATTCTGAGGGCAAATGGTGTCCCTAGATCCGTATATTGAAGCCCTAGTCCCCAGTGTGACTAACTGGAGGTCCTCAAAGGGAGATAAAATTAATATGAGGTCATTAGGGTGGGGCCCTAATCCAATAGGACTGGTGTCCTCATAAGAAGACAGGAGACACCAGGGTATGAATGCATAGGGGACAACCTGCAGAGGGTGGCCGTCTGCAGGCCAAGGAGAGAGGCCGCAGAGGACACCAACCCTGCTACGCCTTGACCTTGGACTTCCAGCTTCCTGAACTGTAAGAAAATAAACTTCTGTTGTTTAGGCCCCCTAGTGTGTGGTATTATATTATGGAAGCCCCCGCAGACTAATTCAGCTACAGTCTCCAGCTGAATAACAAACACTTAGCTCTCAGGCCAGGCGTGGTGGCTCACACATGCAACCCAACACTGTGGGAGGCCAAGGCAGACGGATCGCTTGAACCCAGGAGTTCGAGACCAGCCTGGGAAACATGGTAAAATGCTGTCTCTACAAAAAAATATAAAAACTAGCTGGGCGTGGTGGTGTGCACCTGCAGTACCAGCTAATCGGGAGGCTGAGGTGGGAGGATCACTTGAGCCCGGGAGGCAGAGGTTGCAATGAGTGAAGATTATGCCACTGCACTTCGGTCTGGGCAACAGAGTGACACCCTAGCTTAAAAAAAAAAAAAAAAAAAAAAAAGCAAGACCTTGTCTCTAGAAAAACTAAAAAATTAGCCAAGTGTGGTGACTTGTGCTTGTAGTTCCAGCTACTCAGGAGGCTGAGACAGGATGATGGCTTGAGCCCAGGAGGTCAAGGGTGCAGTGAGCTATGACAATGTCACAATGTCCCTGCACTTCAGCCTGGGTGACAGCAATGAGACCCTGTCTCCAAAACACCAAACAAACCAACAAAAAAACCACTTAGCTCTCATTGTTCATTGACCACACACTACTGTGTCAAACATTAACCCATGCTTACCGGTTCTGTGTGGTCAAACTCAGCAGACCAAAAAAAGTCTAAAGGTTCTAAGTGACACCCTCAGGGGTTCTCAGATGGGTGAGACTTTGCCCTTGTTTACAATAAAAGTTTGCACTCTTCACTATGGATGATTCTGGAGGTCTCTCCAGCTACTCCGGACCTCCTGGAGTAGCCTCAATCTTGGTGTTCCTTGAGACAAACATCTGTTGTGTCCTTAACAGGCATAAATAAAAACAGGCTTCCTTGATGGGCACCAACAGCACAGATAAGAATCATCTAAGACTGAGCCAATGCACTGAGCTCACAGATATGGCGGCTACCTTTCACCCACGGACCCCAAGAAGAGAACCTCTTAGCCCTTAAGCACTTACAGGAAGAGCTGGAATGAAGATCGTGACATAGGCCTGGGTAAGCCTAAATAACGAAAAGAAAAACAACAACAAAAACTGTGATGGAGGCCTCTGTTTCCAGGGAAAGGTGGGCAGAAGAAAATAACTACAACTGCCTTTTGCATCCTTGGCTCTTTCGAAATTAATAGGCTTAAGTTGCTGGAGCAGGCCGGGTGCGGTGGCTCACGCCTGTAATCCCAGCACTTTGGGAGGCCGAGGTAGGCAGATCATGAGGTCAGGAGTTCGAGACCACCTGGCTAACACAGTAAAACCCCGTCTCTACTGAAAATACAAAAAACAGCCGGGCGTGGTGGCGTCTGTCTGTAATCCCAGCTACTCGGGAGGCTGAGGCAGGAGAATCGTTTGAACCCGGGAGGAGGAGGTTGCAGTGAGCTGAGATCACGCCATTGCACTCCAGCCTGGATGACAGGGCGAGACTCCTTCTCAAAAAAAACAAAAGAAAGAAAGAAAAAATTGCTAGAGCAAATGTGAAAATTTACATATAGAGCTTGTCATCTTATAACCCAGATAACCTTTCTTGGTTATTTGATGTCTTTATGTCTAGGACAGGGTTTTTCAACCTCAGCACTATGGCCAGGTAATTCTCCGCCTGTTGTGCGGTGCTGTCCCGAGCACTGCAGGATCTTTCACAGCCTCCTTGGCTTCTACCAGGAGCACCCGCCTATGGCCAGCTGTGATAACCGGAAATGTCTTCAGACGTTGCCAAATGTCTCCTAGTTCAGAGCCGCTGGTCTAGATTAGCGTTTTAAAAGCTCTTACCCAATTAAATCACTGGTTCTCAAACTTGGCAGCATATTAGAATTACCTAGGGTGCTTTGAAAGATACCGATACCCAGGCCTCACCCCAGACCAATTAAAACAGAATCCTGGCCGGGCATGGTGGCTCATGCACTTTGAGAGGCCGAGGTGACAGATCCCATGAGGTCAGGAGTTTGAGGCCGGCCTCGCCAACATGATGAAACCCCGTCTCTACTAAAAGTTCAAAACTTAGCCAGGCATGGTGGCGGGCGCCTGTAATCCCAGCTACGCGGGAGCCTGAGGCAGGAGAACTGCTTGAACCCGGGAGGCAGAGGTTGCAGCGAGCCAAGATCGCACCACTGTACTCCAGCCTGGGGGACAGAGCGAGACTTGGTCTCAAAAAAAAAAAAAAACAAAACAGAATATTGAGTGGTAGGGAGCAGGGGCACAGGTGGATTTGAAAGTACCCAGGTGATTTTAATATCAACCAAGGTCAAGAATAACTAAGCTTTCAGCAAACGTCAGAAACTACCATCCCACATGCAGAGTGCTTGCGAATCTGTTTTCATTGAAAACTCTTAACCATGCAAGTCACCCAGGAGGGGAGGGGGAGTACATCTTAGGTGCCAGGTGAGGAAAGTATTAAGACCTAGGAGACGTCAGCCAAGGAGAGATTAGCACCACCTTGGTGTGCGGCCTTGTCCCTGGCCTTGGCTGCACCCAGACGGGATAATCTTTCTGTGGGACGGACACACAGTCCCGCCGTGACAGGTTCCATCTTACCTGGACACACCCGGGTCCTGCCTGAAGAGCAGCAGGATGTGCTGGGTGTTGAGAAACAGCGCCCAGCAGGGGAAGCAGCAGAGGAGCAGAATGAGCGTACTCCGCTGCAGGATCACGCCCACGTGCCTCAGGTTCTGGCTCCCGTACGTCTGGGGTGCACACAGCCAAAATGAACCCATTAGCACAGACCCAGCACCCCAGCTGTCCCCTAAAAGTCTTCAATTGTGCCTCATAAAGAAGTAGGTTGGCTGGGTGAGGTGGCTCACGCCTGTAATCTCAGCTACTCAGGAGGCTGAGGCAGGAGAATCGCTTGAACCCGGGAGGCAGAGGTTGCAGTGAGCTGAGATCACACCACCGCACTCCAGCCTGGGGGGCAGAGCAAGA
>NW_012106075.1:430556-435433 GCF_000951045.1 Mandrillus leucophaeus | reverse complement strand
GCTGGGAGGCTGAGGTAGGAGGATTGCTTGAGCCCAGGAGTTTGAGATCAGCCTGTGCAACATGGCAAAACCCCATCTCTACAAAAAATACAAAAAATTAGCTGGGTGTAGTGGTGCATGCCTGTAATACCAGGTACTTGAGAGGCTGAGGCAAGAGGATCGCTGGAGCTCAGGAGTTCGAGGCTGCAGTAAGCAATGGGTGTGCCACTGCAGCCTAGCCTGAGCGACAGAGCAAGCCCCTGTCTCAAAACAAAACAAGCCAAATTTTGCACATCTTTTCAAGTTGTGCGCATCTCCTCCAGCTCCAGGTTCAGTGACATCTCTGGTAGTCTGAAATTAACCAGAGGAACTACTTACACCCCTGGAATTGGCAAACACTGCCAGTCATGTGTTTCCCTCCTTCCGCTTTCACCCTCCTTCCCCTTTCACCCAAGACCTGGTTGCTGAACATTTACCAGCCTGCCACTGGGTGGGGCCAGGCAAGCTGGGTTTTAACAAGCCCTCCAAGTTCAATGCACGCTCAATTTTGAGAGCCACAGAACTATAGCAAATTCAAACGTAGGGAGCAATAGAAGGGAATTTTACAAAATGTCCGCTATGTGATCAAAATATAGTGTAAGGCGTTGTGCAGACAAAAAGTAGTTGACACAGCTGAAAGAAACCCAGTGACATTTCAAAGAAAGCAGGCCAGGAGAAGAGGAGCTGCCGGCCGATAGGCGCTGCAGGTGCTGGCTGTTGGGCTCTTCCTGCCAGTGGGGCTCTTCCATCCACACTTGAGAAAAGATGTCTGAGGTCCCTGTGAGCGTGTGACCACTGCCATTTACCTGGGAGATGAGGGTGTCACAAGCAGAAGATAAGCCGAATCCCACTGAGACACCAGTGACATTGATAACCTGCAAATAAACCCAAAGATAAGGCCCTGTAGAGTGAAAGGAGGAAAGAAAGACAAAATCCCTGTGTCTGTTGATGAGAACCTGCGAAGCTCCTCCTTCAGCATTCACAAGTCAATTTTACCAATTTTGTTAGCTGCCTGGACCCCGCTCAGACCGAAGCCATTCTCACAGGTTTATCAAGAATTCTGGACAGAACTATTTTATATATGTGTGTGTGTGTGTGTGTGTGTATGTGTGTATATACATATACTTTTTTTTTTTTTTTCAAGGGATTCTCCTGCCTCAGCCTCCCGAGTAGCTGGCACTATAGGCACGTGCTACCACAACCGGCTAATTTTTGTATTTTTAGTAGTGACGGGGTTTCACCATGTTAGCCAGAATGGTCTCAATCTCTTCACCTCATGATCTGCCCACCTTGGCCTCCCAAAGTGGTGGGATTACAGGCGTGAGCCACCCCGCCCGGCCCAGAACTACAGTATTAATCAGGCTGCACTTTGACCCACTTCCTTATAACTGAAAGTCATGTGGCACCAGACACTGACCATGTACATCCCCATTGTTCCTACCAGACACTGGCCACGTGCATCCCCACTGTTCCTACCAGACACTGACCATGTACATCCCCACTGTTCCTACCAGACACACTGGCCACGTGCATCCCCACTGTTCCTACCAGACACTGACCATGTACATCCCCACTGTTCCTACCAACACTGGCCACGTGCATCCCCACTGTTCCTACCAGACACAGGCCACGTGCATCCCCACTGTTCCTACAGATGGGATTTCTGGTGTTACAATCATAAGGCTATTGTTTAAGAATTGTTGGCCAGGTGTAAGAATTGTTGGTTTATGCCTGTAATCCCAGCACTTTGGGAGGCCAAGGTGGGAGGACTGCTTGAGCCCAGGAGTTTGAGACCAGCCTAGGCAGCATGATGAAACGTCATCTCTACAAAAGTACAAAAACTAGCAGGCATGGTGGCATGCTCCTGCAGTCCCAGCTATTTTTCTGGGCTGAGGTGAAAGGATCACTTGAGCCCAAGAAGCAGAGATTACAGTGAGCTTCTAGAGTGCAGTAGAGAGCACCACTGCACTCTAGCCTGGGCAATGGAGACCCTGACTCAAAAAAGAAAAAAAAAACTGGCCGGGTGTGGTGGCTCATGCCTGTAATCCCAGCACTTTGGGAGGCCTAGGTGGGCAGATCACGAGGTCAGGAGTTTGGGACCAGCCTGACCAATACGGTGAAACCCCATCTCTACTAAAAATACAAAAATTAGCCGGGCATGGTGGCGGGCGCCTGTATTCCCAGCTACTCAGGAGGCTGAGCCAAGAGAATCATTTGAACCCGGGAGGCAGAAGTGGCAGTGAGCTGAGATCGTGCCACTGCTCTCCAGTCTGGGCGACAGAGCGAGACTCTGTCTCAAAAAAAATTATTAAGCAGAGCCTAAATTCCAGTGAAACATCTGACACCAACCAGTTTGAAGACCCACATAGAGGAACTGAATCAGCACGAGAACACAGTTTCTTCATCTCCCTGTCCCATGACTTCACGCTGCACTCTTCAACCAAACAACAATCACACTTCAGCCCATTCGAAAACCCTTAAAAACTCTAGCCCCAAACTCCTTGGAGAGACTGATTTGAGGTTTCCTCATTCAGTGGCCTTACAATTAAACCTCTTTCACTGTTGCAACCTGGCGACTTGGATTATTGACTTGCCATGAGCAAGTCGACGAACCTATTATGGTTACAAGATCTTGGCTGGGTTAAGGACACGTACAAGTTTAGAAGCGGAAAAGTCTAGGCTAGAGGCGATTACCCAGCCTTTCTCTTTTAAAAAGTCACTTTGCGCCAGGCGCGGTGGCTCACGCCTATAATCCCAGCACTTTGGGAGGCTGAGGCGGGCGGATCACGAGGTCAGGAGATGGAGACCATCCTGGCTAACACGGTGAAACCCCATCTCTACTAAAAATACAAAAATTAGCCGGGCATGGTGGCGGGCGCCTGTATTCCCAGCTACTCAGGAGGCTGAGGCACGAGAATGGCGTGAACCCGGGAGGCGGAGCTTGCAGTCAGCCAAGATCGTCCACTGCACTCCAGCCTGGGTGACAGAGCAAGACTCCGTCTCAAAAAAAAAAAAGTCACTTTGCTCTCCAATTTCAGCAATCAGGGACACTTCTTCTGGGAATGCAATGGCACAGTAGCACAGAAAAGTCCACCTGCTGGAGACCTAGCATGGCCTGCGTCCGTACCTTGGGGGGCACTGGGAGTGCAGAGGCAGTCTGAAGTCCAGGCTAGTGCCAGAGGCTTTCCAGGTATGCTCACCTTCACCAGGGTTAGCAGCAAACCCTGAAGCTTTGGGGAACCCAGGGCAGTGCCCCCCAAACCAGGGAGTGGTATCGCAGGATGTCTGATGCACTCCCTATCTGGAATCTGGTACCTCCACTTGATTCTACAGCAGGGAACCTGTGGACAACAGCCCAAACTGCACCTGGCCTGGAAGCACTGACTTTGATAAGTCCTTGGCCACATCCTGCAATTCCTTGGCCAAAGAGAATCTGCTGAGTCTTGCTAAGTGCATTTCTGTCTTCTCCTCTATTGCAAATACAATACTTAAAAACAAAATGGATAATTAAGCCTGGGATTTGTCCATGTTGCCCACTATAGCCAAAATAAAATAAGTCATGCTGGGGCAGTGGCTCACGCCTGTAATCCCAGCACTTTGGGAGGTCGAGGAGGGCGGATCACAAAATCAGGAGTTCAAGACCCACCTGACCAACATGGTGAAACCCCATCTCTACTAAAAATACAAAAACTTAGCTGGGTGTAGTGGCGCATGCCTGTAATCCCAGGCTGAGGCAGGAGAATCGTTTGAACCCCGGAGGTGGCGGCTGCAGTGAGCCAAGATCGCACCACTGCACTCCAGATTGGGCGACAAAGCGAGACTCCATTTCAAAATAAATAAATAAATAAATAAATAAGCCATATGTACTCATAGCTAGTTCCACATATACTCGGTGACTAGTTCCCAGGCATCTTGCATAGTTCATGGGTAGCAAACTCAAATGCCTGGTGAGACCAGGCAGATCAAGTGAAACTGTCTCCGTCAGGGCAGGAGGAAAGGAAAGGGGAACATACACCTGCCTGAGAGTCACTGAATCCACTTTTCTAGAAATACCCTAACTAGACAAACCAAACCCTTTGGTCTTGCGTGCCCAGTTGACAATTCCTGGCTGAGACTGATGACATGTCTCTGGTTTGGGGGAGTTCACATCTACTATACGGAGAGGATTTGCAGATCTTTCCAATTTTAAATTTGGACACAAAGATCTAGACTGTCACCTTCCAGACTCCTTTCTAGATTAGGACTCTCAGTAAGACAGACAACTGAGGGGTGGGCATGGGGGGAGTCAGTTCCACTGAGGAAGTCAGACTTCAGCGCCCCTTTTACTGTTCCCCTCCCCAAGCTGTGGGACCAAGAGTGGGAACGAGTTCCATGGATTAGAAATAAGATGATGTAGGCCAGGTGCTGTGGCTCATGCCTGTAATCCCAGCACTTTGGGAGGCCGAGGCGGGTGGATCACCTGAGGTCAGGAGTTCAAGACCAGCCTGAGCAACAAGGTGAAACCCCGTCTCTACTAAAAATACAAAAATTAGCCAGATGTGGTGGCAGGCACCTGTAGTACCAGCTACTCAGGAGGCTGAAACGGGAGAATTGCTTGAACCCAGGAGGCAGAGGTTGCAGTAAGCCGAGACTACACCACTGCACTCCAGCCTGGGTTGGAGGGAGACTCCGTCTGAAAAAAAAAAAAAAAAAAATAAGATGATGTGAGGCTGGGCGCAGTGGCTCACGTCTGTAATCTCAGCACTTTCAGAGGCCAAGGCAGGTGGATTGCTTGAACTCAGGAGTTGAAGACCAGCCTGGGCAACATGGTGAAACCCCATCTCTACTAAAAATACAAAAATTAACCAAGTGTGGTGGCG
>NW_012106075.1:425462-426021 GCF_000951045.1 Mandrillus leucophaeus | reverse complement strand
CAAAAAAAAAAAAAAAAAAATTATTAAGCAGAGCCTAAATTCCAGTGAAACATCTGACACCAACCAGTTTGAAGACCCACATAGAGGAACTGAATCAGCACGAGAACACAGTTTCTTCATCTCCCTGTCCCATGACTTCACGCTGCACTCTTCAACCAAACAACAATCACACTTCAGCCCATTCGAAAACCCTTAAAAACTCTAGCCCCAAACTCCTTGGAGAGACTGATTTGAGGTTTCCTCATTCAGTGGCCTTACAATTAAACCTCTTTCACTGTTGCAACCTGGCGACTTGGATTATTGACTTGCCATGAGCAAGTCGACGAACCTATTATGGTTACAAGATCTTGGCTGGGTTAAGGACACGTACAAGTTTAGAAGCGGAAAAGTCTAGGCTAGAGGCGATTACCCAGCCTTTCTCTTTTAAAAAGTCACTTTGCGCCAGGCGCGGTGGCTCACGCCTATAATCCCAGCACTTTGGGAGGCTGAGGCGGGCGGATCACGAGGTCAGGAGATGGAGACCATCCTGGCTAACACGGTGAAACCCCATCTCTACTAA
>NW_012106075.1:414551-421857 GCF_000951045.1 Mandrillus leucophaeus | reverse complement strand
GCCGGAGGTAGCGATGAGATCGTCCATTTGGAGTCCCAGTGGGATCTGGACTCTCAGCGTGAAACATTACAGGCCTGCTGAACACCTTGCAATCTAGGAAGCCTCAGATGTGAGGGCAAATTCTGGAATATTGAACCATTCCTCCTCGAAATTCCAGGCGGCAATTCTATGAATTGCTCCACAGTGCTTTCACTACAGGAATGGATAATGCGCTTATTTCTGGAGGTTAACTTAAAATCACCTCCTGCCCCCCACCCACTAGACCCAGGCCGTCCAGTATCTTTCTTGAGGAAGCCCCTCTCCCCTGGCAGGCTACATGGCCCAAAATGGGGGGTTCGCCTGATCCCTGCTCCCTAGGAGAGAATGGGTGCCTAAGGATTTGCTGCTGCCGCCGCTGCCTGCATCTGCCCCATGGGGCCCTCACTGAAGCTGGTACCCCAGAGTTGGTGATGCTGCTGCTGGTCCAGCCGCAAGGCTGCCTCTCGCCGCCCTCAAGAAGAACAGAATCCTGTGCTGAGCCCATAGAAAGGCCCCTCTTTTAGGGTTCCAATGACTTAGCTTCATTGGACCTCCACCAGGCTCACACACAGCCCATCTGCCAGCTCTGCAGCCAACCCAAAATGGCTACATCAGGACCTCACCAGGCCCCCGAGCCATGATGGTTCCGATGATCTCCCTCTTTTCTTCCCTAGAATCCACATCTGGGGAGAGACCATTTTCAACTCCTGTGATGGGCCCAGAACTTCACAGCATGCAAAGCCTGTTCCTAACCCTAGGGGTGTGTGTGTGTGTGTGTGTGTGTGTGTGTGGTTGTAGGAGAATTATCTTTCTTGTATCAACTCCTACATGATCCAGGCACCTCTCTCACTACCACAGAAGCCTAATGTGAATTTAATCGCCAACAGTCCCCCACTACTGAACGTGAGGGGCACTTTTGCAATGTTCTGCGTGAGTAAGCCAAAATGAGACAGAAGATGGGAATAAAAAGGGGGCGGCGTGGAGGTGTCCATAAAAAAGGCTGGGATGAAGAACCAGATGCTGTAGAATCTAAACCTAGAGCCAATGGACGCCCCGTAGGCCTGTACTGGGAATGGTGCCACACGATTTAGGCGTTGTCACCACCCTTACAGATGTCCCCATTAGGTGGAGCTTGGTGTCTCTTTAAATTGTGAATTCATGTACTTTTAAAGGCCACAGGGTCCTTTTTATTTGTAAACTCGGCATCACTTCCAAATCTTTTCAGCTCACTGTGCTTTAAGCTTTTGCATATCATCTGTCACAAGCGGTTGTGTTCACAGAATCTGTCTTCTCCTTTCCCACGGAACATCGTGTTTCCACTCCACGGTTCCCTGCCTCCCTGCGGGCCACCTGTGAGCTGATTTCCATGGCTTCGCGTGGAAACGTGCTCGGTCTCCCCTGCTACCCCATCTTTGGAGTGCCGCCCAGATTTTACCATCACAAATGGCACTGCCCTGAACGTCTTTCTCACTTGGGTGGGAGCCCGTCCAAGGGTGGGAATCATTAGATGTCTTGGATACAAAAGTCCAGGAAGTTGAGCTGAGTTAGACTAATCCATGTGAGATGCACCTTCAATGTCAATGCCAGCAAAAATAGTTTTCTGAGAGCCGCTGTGGCTCTGCCGGGGTTACAGCAACAACCCTGAGTCGGGCAGACTCATGCAGCCGGCCCATCCTGAAAGTCCGTGCCAGGGATCTCGGCTTCAGTCCAGATTTACTAACCTCTTCTCAGATCTTGGTTTCAAGCCCTTTGGGTGAACACTTGGCCACAGACTGTGGATCATGTACACAAGGGTCACCTGGGAGGCTTTGCCCTGGCCCATCGCAAGCCCCAGGAGGTTAGGCCGGGCTCAGTGGCTCACACCTGTAATCTCAACACTTTGGGAGGCCGAGGCGGGTGGATCACCTGAGGTCAGAAGTTCGAGACCAACATGGTGAAGCCCCGTCTCTACTAAAAATATAAAAAATTAGCTGGGCGCAGTGGTGCACACCTGTAATCCCAGCTACTAGGGAGGCTGAGGCAGGAGAATTGTTTGAACCCAGGAGGCAGAGGTTGCAGTGAGTGGAGATCAAACCGCTACACTCCAGCCTGGGCGACAGAGACTCCATCTCAAAAAAAAAAAAAAAGAAAAGGCCCAGGAGGTCCGTGGGGCTGAGGAATCTTCATTTCAGTATATCCCCATGCTCCCTCATACACCACCCAGGCAAGATGCATGTGGTCCAGGGTCACACTTTGAGTGCTCCAGACCCTCTGGGACTGTGCTATTACAGAGCGTATTTCTGTGCCCAGGGAATGAACCAATTCTGGACAAAGGCCTGTTCCGCTAGATGTCTCAGCAGCTGCTGTCTGAAGAACAGCCTGAACTGGCAGTGGCTTGGACAGAGCTGAATGGACGACAGAAATTGCCAGACTGGGCCGGGCACGGTGGCTCATACCTGCAATTGCAGCACTTGAGGAGGCTGAGGCGGGAAGAATGCTTGAGCCCAGGAGTTCAAGACCAGCCCAGGCAACATTTTGTAGAGACCACATCTCTACAAAAAAATACCAAAAATAGCATGCATGGTGGCACGCACCTGTGATCCCAGCCACTCAGGAGCCTGAGGCATGAAGGATCACTTGAGCTCAGGAGTTTGAGGCTGCAGTGAGTCACCCACACCACTGCATTTCAGCCTGGGTGACAGAGCAAGACCCTGTCTCAAACAAAGAAACTTCCAGACTGACCGTGCTTCCGTCCCTTCTTGTCATAGCGACCCTGCTCAGATTTTGGCTGGACAACAATAAGCAAACTTGGCAGCCAGATAAAGACTTTCAATGCCTGGTGGCTTTAGAAGTTGCTCTCCAGGGAGAGCACCTGTTAGGCACCTCCAGACAGCCTCTCCTACCCGCTCCCATGATTGCTGAAAGTTCACTCACTGGAAAGAAGCTGAGAGGTCACCTGGGACAGCCCCCCTTCCTTTACATGCGAGGACACACAGCCCAGGAGGTTTCGCAATCAGCCCAGCCACCTGACTCTCAACTCAGATGGTTACATACAGCCACTGTCTTTGGAGCACGAAGTACATCCAAGCACTGGGGGAACAGGTGTGAGTTAGACGCCGTTACTCCATTTCTGCCCCGTGGGACCCACAGTACAGATGGTTCTGACTTACAATTTTTCAACTTTGCAGTGGTGCGAAAGCAATGGACATTCAGTAGAAACTGTACTTGGAATTTGGGATATTGATCTTTTCCCAAGCTAGTAATGTGTAGTCTCAGACTTGCAGTGCCTGTCAGGGCAGTGGGCCAAAGCTGCCCATCAGCCCTGCCATCACAAGTGCAGGCAACTGACACTCTACAGTAGACTGTGTTGCCAGCATTTTTTGGGTATTGTTTTGTGTTTTCGCATCCCATCATGAGTACAAAACGGCCATATGTGTCTCCTGCTTCTGGGGAAAAGAACTGAAGATAATTGGCCAGCATAGGAGTGGCAAGCCAGTCACGGCCGTCCCACGCAAGTCAGGACTCTTGCAATCCATGATCTCATCCTTTAGAGGCATTTCGACTTAATGATACTTTCAGTGCACGTAACCCCATCGTAAGCCAGGGAGCATCTGTAGAGTAGGGAAAGATGTTCAAAACGCAATAAATTACACAGCTCAAGACATTTGTGTGATGCGCTATGGGGTGCAACAGAGAATTCAGAGGTTTCTGGGGGAAATGAAGTGGAGCTGAAACCTGCATGATGAGCAAATCAATGTCATATAGTTGGGTACCAGAGACTTGTCTGTAGGGGAGGACTTTCCAGGCTGAGGCACTGAAAGGAGGCTGGGTGGAGGGTGTAACCAGGAGATAGGGACGAGAGATGAGGCTGGAGGGCTGGCCAGGCCCTGGCCATAGAGGGCTTTGCAGGACCAAGGAAAAGGTTCTGAGCAGGAGGCATAAGCTCAGATGGGCATTTAAAAAGTGGATCCCTCTGAGAGGTATTTAAGGAGTTAAAGCCAAAGGCCTTGGTGAGGACGGATTGGAGGAGGAAACGGGGAGTAGAGGCGGCAGGGGCCGGACCTCACCCGGCTTTCCTCTATCCAGCTTCTGCCATCTTTGACTACTTTCTCTCACCCTTTGAAAGGGAGGAACCGCCTTCCCTGTAGGTCTTCTCTTCCTCCGGCCTAGGCCCGGTCTGTCTCTGACCAGGCTTCTCCTGCAGAATCTGGTGTCAGTAACCACTTCCTGATCAGTATCTTCTCCATTGCCTTCAGAATACAATTCAAAAGGTCAGCCTGCATTTTTTCCTTTGTGTGTCCTGGGTAAAGTGGGTCTCTCCAGATCCCCCACCTCACCCTCCTCAACCTGCCTGTCTTATCTGATATTTCCGCCCTGCAGCCCTAGAAGGTCCGCCAGCTCCTTCCCATACAAGTGGAAGCATTTCCCTGAGTTGGGGCCTAGGCTATCCCACCTCTGTTACATCCTGGGCAATGCCCGGGGGGTCCATCTTTGGTGTTACTTTTCAGAACTTTTGCTGTTTGAAGTTTCTCGATTCAGCCAGGTGATGAGAGGCTGATGACAAAGAGGAGGCACAGCTGGAGTACCTGAGGCCAGGTACCTGCACATTCCTTTCCTTGCAAATCCAGTCTTCCTCAAGCTCTCTCCAAGATCAAATGGACACATCTTTTGAGAAGTAAGCACCATTCGGCTCACACTTTCCATTGTGTTATGGGTTATTCTCTTTACAAAGGCCTCATTTAAAGCCCAGTGAGACCTCAAGGGTCAGGGTTAACTTGAGAGGTCTGGAAGGGAGATGGCGAATAAGAGAGAAAATGACAGAGAGGAGAGCCAGATAGGGCATCTTCCTCATGTTATGTTGGACACTTGGAGTAGAATTGGACAATGAGCATGGGAAAAGAAGGGTGTGGTCTCTCCTTATCCCATGCCCTTTAGCAAACAGAAAACTTTACAGCAGATGGGATTAGAGATGGGAGACAGACCCAGGCGGGTCCACATACACTTCATGAAAGACTAAAACAGGTAGCAAAACTCTACAATCACATTTTCACAAAGCAGAGACACACACGCACAAAGGATTGGAAGGAAATTCCAGTCCCAAATTACCTCTCAGTGGTGAGATTTCTCTTTTTTTTTTTTTTTGAGACGGAGTCTCGCTCTGTCACCCAGGCTGGAGTGCAGTGGCTGGATCTCAGCTCACTGCAAGCTCCGCCTCCCGGGTTCACGCCATTCTCCTGCCTCAGCCTCCCGAGTAGCTGGGACTACAGGCGCCTGCCACCTCGCCCGGCTAAGTTTTTGTATTTTTAGTAGAGACGGGGTTTCACCGTGTTAGCCAGGCTGGTCTCGATCTCCTGACCTCGTGATCCGCCCGTCTCGGCCTCCCAAAGTGCTGGGATTACAGGCTTGAGCCACCGCGCCCGGCCCAGTGGTGAGATTTCAGAGGGTTTTTTCCTTTTGCTGCTCTTGGTTTTCTATTTTTTCTACAGTAAATATGCATGACATTTTTAATAAACACAGTGGTATACATGCATGCACATACAAAGAGAAAGGTGAGGTCCCCGGCGCGTCAATCCAGCGCTCCTCCCTGGAGACCTGGAGAGGCACCCCACATCAAGGGGATCAGGCTACTAGGAGGGCTGGATTTCAGAAACCTGCCCTGTTATTATTATTACTGCTATACTATTAAAGCAATAACAGGCTGGGCAAGGTGGCTCATGCTTATAATCCCTGCTCTTGGGAGGCCGAAGGCAGGAGGATTGCTTGAGCCTAGGAATTCAAGCAATGGGCAACAAAGGGAGACCCTATCTCTAACCCAAAATACAAAAATTAGCCAGGCATGGTGGTGTGTGCCTGTAGTCTCCACTGCTTCGGAAGTTGAGGCTGCAGTGAGCTGTGATCGCACTACTGCACGCCAGCCTGGCCGACAGATCAAGACCCTGTCTCAAAAAAAAAATTAATAAAACAATAATAGCCTTAGAAAGCCCCTTCTTACAGCAGCTCTGTGAGGGAGTGTTAGGACAAGACACGATTATTATCTCCATTTTATAGATGAATACGCAGAGACCAGAAGAGGTTAAGAGGCTGTTTCAATCCGCACAGCTGCTTCCTGACTTACTTTCGGAGGTCAAAGCAGGGCATGCAGCCCCAGGTCTTGAGATTCCAAATCATGAAGTGTTTCTTTATTTTTGTTTTTTTGAGACAGAGTTTTGCTCTTTTTGCCTAGGCTGGAGTGCAATGGCGCTATCTCGGCTCACTGCAACCTCCACCTCCCAGGTTCAAGCGATTCTCCTGCCTCAGCCTCCCAAGTAGCTGGGATTACAGGCGTCTGCCACCACACCTGGCTAATTTTTGTGTTTTTAGTAGAGACGGAGTTTCACCATTTTGCCCAGGCTGGTCTCAAACTCCTGACCTCAAGTGATCCACCCGCCTCGGCCACCCAAAGTGCTGGGATTACAGGCGTGAGCCACCGTGCCCGGCCCCAAATCATGAGTTCTTTCTGGTCTGTAAGAAAGCATCGCTGATGGATCTTCATTCCATGGCTTTGACCTCGGCATTACTCTTGCTGTCCTGCACACCACAGCGTGTGCCACAATATCCCACAAACCACCGAGTCCCCACTCCAGGGGCACAGCGGCCCCCCTCAGCCCGCGCAGGTGCAGAATGTGGGCCTCAAAGTCAAAAGCTTATTCACGCCTTTAGTGCATACCAGTCGCTTCTTGTGCAGCGTCCTACCCTCTCGGTTTGAAAACCACCCAAGCTGGCAGGAGAACGTGGATAGGATTATATTTTTGTGGTTTTAAAAACCACATTACTTTTAGGAGACAAGGCAGAAACAGCCCTAACCTAATGATTAAAAAGAAAAGAATCCCACAGATAAGAACACCTCGATCCCACAAAGAACCACATTAAAACCCCTTTTTTCTGTCACACACATACTACTGGCAGGGAGGGGTGTACAGGATGCCTCTGGTTTCCTCGGTAGAGGTTGACTTAATTCTGAAGAAATCATTTCGCAGCTCTAAGTCCACGACAGACCACGCACCTCCTCCTCCATGCCTCGGGATTATTTAGATCGCTGAGCTTCCAAACTTTTTACAGCTAATTTTCAAAGAAACAAGTTCCCTCGTGTTTTGAAGTTCAGGCAACTTGTGCTTTGTTGGTTGAAATCAGCTCCCAGAGAAGGCAGCCCCGGATGCAAATGCAGCCTGGACCTGCTTGAGCCCCGTTAGGCGCAAAGGTCCCAGCTCCCCGGTGTCTCCTGGCGCAGGAGGCGGGAGCCGCCGGCCTCTCCGGGCCAACGTGCGCCTAG
>NW_012106075.1:410742-413891 GCF_000951045.1 Mandrillus leucophaeus | reverse complement strand
CCCGGGGGCCCGACTGAGCTCGCAGCCAGGCAGCCTGCGACCTTGGGCGCACCCTTTGCACCTTTTTCTGCACCACTGCGGACGCCTGCGGGTCTTGCAAAGACCAAGGAACTCCTGCACTTGGAAGGCAAAGTTTGAAAAAGCTCTGCAAACTAACGGAATGCGCTCCGGGGGCTGGGTCCTCCAAGTCTCGCGGACGCCAGGACTCACCCCGGCTCTGCACCTCCGCTGGGAGTTTCAGGTTCTGAATGACCTGGCGTGGAAGGACTCAGAGGCCTCGTGCGGTGACTAGGTTAGCACCCCGCGGGGTGTATGGGTGGGGCGCATTTACTGTGCAGATTGAACAGATTGAGTTGGGTACACGCTTTGATGCTGGTTGCATACTCCTCTCCTTTCATCAGTTGTTCCATTAGAGAACTTAGAATCTACCAGGATAGAGCAACATGCTCCCATTTGCCAAGTTGCACAGTTGGTGCCCGCTGGTCGTGTTGGAAGTTTATCCGTCAGCCTGCTGTGGGAGTACAAGAGGCTGTTGCCCAGAAGGGCGTGGGCAGCGCGCTTTCCTCCCAGAGCCTCAGCTTCCTCATCTGCAAACGTGAAAGAACATCTCGTCGCCAGCGATGAAGACTGGGGTTGCCTGGGCGGAGGACCTGAGTCAGTGCCACCTGCCCTCAGCCTGGCACCAGCCATTACCTAGTAAGTGTCAGTTACCAGGACAAGAATGATTTCTGTAATAGTCAAAATTCCTTCCATTGTAAGTGATCCAATGTAAGTAAAGAAAACGGAAAACAAATTTTTTGGCTCACATAATCAGGAAGTGTGGATTCAGGAATTTTTTTTTTTATTTTTTTATTTTTTTTTTGATACGGAGTCTCACTCTGTCCCCCAGGCTGGAGTGCAGTGGCACCATCTCGGCTCACTGCAAGCTCCGCCTCCCAGGTTCACGCCATTCTCCTGCCTCCGGAGTAGCTGGGACTACAGGCGCCCACCACTACGCCCGGCTAATTTATTTTGTATTTTTAGTAGAGAAGGGGTTTCACCGTGTTGGCCAAGATGGTCTCGATCTCCTGACTTCGTGATCTTCCCGTCTCGGCCTCCCAAAGTGCTGGGATTACAGGCGTGAGCCACCGCGCCAGGCCGGATTCAGGGATTTAAAAACAAGATCATTCGGCGTGGTGAAACACCAGGCCAAAATGGTGAAACACCGTCTCTACCGAAAATTAGTTGTGCGCCCTGGCCAGCGCCTGTAATCCCAGCTACTAGGAAGGCTGAGGCGGGAGAATTGCTTGAACCCGGGAGGCGGAGGTTGCAGTGAGCCGAGATCTCGCCACTGCACTCCAGCCTGGTGGCAGAGGGAGAATTCATCTAAAAAAAACACACACACAAACAAGATCGTCCCTCTCCCCATCTCGGTCCCTCTCCTCCCTTCTCCTTGCCCGTTGGGATTCTTTCCGTGGTTTCTCTTCCTCCTCTGCAGGCAACCTTTCTCTTCCTGTGCAGGTTACAGCGGTGGGTGGCCTCTGATGCCCTCGTTTCTATCTTTCCCATCTGTTAAACCAGAAAGTAAGGCCCTCCCCTCCTCTCTTCTGGCTCCAAACTAACAAACAAAAAACTGGGAGAAAATCTGGTTGGCCCTGCTTAGGTTTCTTGCCCACCTCTGGAACAATCGCCCTGGGTGGGAAAATAGGGTCTGACGTTTGGCTTGCCCTGGACCGTGCACCCAGCTTTGTACCTACAGGGTAGAATTAGGTGCCCTGTGACTGGTCTCGTCCCACGAGGACTGTACGTATGGAGTAGAGAAGTTTTCCAAAAGAACTGAGAGTCTCAACAGACAAATATCCAAGGATGTTCACTAGATCTGTGATCACTGCTGTTCTTTGATAATCTTCTGGAAGTCCTGACTGATGTAATAAGACAGGAAATGGAAATGTAATGTATAATATTAGGAAAGAAAAGGCAAAGGGATTACTCACAGTAGAAATTGCCAGACTGGACCAGGCACAGTGACTCATGCCTATAATCGTAACACTTTGGAAGGCCGAGGTGGGAGGATCACTTGAACCCAGGAGTTTCGAGACCAGCCTGGGCAACACAGTGAGACCCCATCTCCTAAAAAAATAAAATCCACACAACCCAACCCAAAGAAATAAAATATGAAGAAAAACTAATAGAATTGGTAAAGGGGTTTAATAAAGTTGCTACATAGAAGTTCTTCAACAAGTCATATCAGTCCTTTATATTGGTAATAACATATATGAAAATACTAAAAGAAATCCTTCACAATAGCAACAAAAAGTGAAAAGTCCATGTGATGCAGAGCATAACTCCTCAGTCCTTAAAGATGGATTGTACATAGTGACTTCCTTCCAAAAAGTAGAACAGGAAAATTAATTTTCAATTAACATATTAGGTTTTAGTCCACTTCTGTGTATTCCATTATTTTAAAATTTAATAGAATGACTCTAAAAGCAATTGATAGTGTAAACAGGAAAAGATATAACAAAAACTCTGAAAAAGAAAAGTAAGGAGGAAAGAAGTAGCTCTGTTGGCTGATAAATAGCTTTTAAAACAATGTGTGGTTGGCTGAGCTTGGTAGCCCACACCTGTAGCCCCAGCACTTTGGGAGGCTGAGGTGACAGGATTGACTGAGCCCAACAGTTTGAGGCTGCGGTGAGCTACGATTGCACTACTGCCCTCCAGCCTGGACAGCAGAGTGAGATCCTATCTCAATAAAAGACAAAACAATAAAATAATTAAAAAAACAAAGAACCCTGTTGTTAGGATTTTTGACATTGCATTATATCTGCAGATTTATTCAGAAAGAATGCACCTCATGAAAATACTGTCTTCTAGTTAAATCATATCCCTAGTCTAATCAGTACTTATCTAGGGAATGGGACACTCACTGGACTAGGGATATGATGAATTTGTTATTGATGCTTGATAAATAGTCATAATTATGTTCATATATGGTTCTTAACTTTCTGAAATATATTATTAAAAGCATGTATTAAAGTTGAATTTCATCAGTTTGTTTTGTTTTGTTTTGGGACAGGATCTCTCTCTGTCGCCTAGGCTAGAGTGCAATGGTTTGATCTAGGCTCAAAGCAGCTTCAACCACCCTGACTCAAGCAATCCTCCCACCTTAG
>NW_012106075.1:406909-410642 GCF_000951045.1 Mandrillus leucophaeus | reverse complement strand
TTTTTTTGATTAGAGATGGGGTTTCTCCATGTTGGTCAGGCTGGTCTCAACCTCAGGTGATCCACCTGCCTAGGCCTCCCAAAGTGCCGGGATTACAGCCATGATCCACCATGCCCGGCCTGTTTTCGTATTTTTTATAGAGACAAAGAGGTCTCACTATATTGCCCAGGCTGGTCTCAAACTCCTGGACTCTAAGCGATCCTCATGCCTTGGCCTCCCAGAGTGCTGAGATTACAGGCATGAGCCACGGCGCTCACAGATTTTTTTTTTTTTAGTATTAATTGAAATAATCATATTTTTCTTCTCTTTTTGCTTGTTAATATAAGTTCATTGTAGATTTCCTAATGTGTAGCTGTCACTGATTCCTGGAATAAACTTCCCTTATTCCTAATAGTATACTATAACAGGTATATAGCGGTAGATTTATTGCTAATATTATATTCAGGATTTTTATATTTATTTATTTTTATAGAGACAGGGGTCTCACTATGCTGCCCAGGCTGGTCTTGAAATCCTGAACTCAAGCAGTCCTCCTGCCTTGGCCTTCCAAAGTGCTGGGATTACAGGCGTGAGTCGCTGCGCCCGACTTCCGTCTATCTTTAGGCTCTGTAATTTTTCAAATACCATAAAAATGATCTGTTTCTTGAAGGTTTGAAGGCCACTCACCTAGAGGACCATCTGATGCCTTTATAGAAGGGGCATTTTATTTAAAAATAAGAAAAAAAGTAAAAAGTTTTCTATTTACTTAGAAGTTGCTGGTCTATTCAGGGTTTTTTTTTAACCTCTTCTTGAATTAATTTTGGTCACTCGTGATAAGTGTTTATTGATTGCTGCTGTAACACATTACCACAAATTTAATGGGTTACAATAACACAAAGTTACTAGTTAACAGAGGTCAGAAGCCTGAAATGGGTTTCGTGGGGCTGAAATCAAGGTGTTGGCAGAGCTGCTTTCTTACCAGGGCTCAGGAAGAATCCATTCCCTTGCCTGTTCCTGCTTCTAGATGCCACCTCCCTCTTCCTCCATCTCCAAAGCGCATCATTGCAGCCTCTGTTCTTTCATCGCATCTCCTTTTTCCAGCTTTTACTCTCTTGTCTTCCTCTCAGAAAAAGAGATTCCATTAGGCCCACCCGATAACCCAGAATAACCTTTGCATCTTACGATCCTTGCAGTAATCACATCTCCAAGTCCCTTTTCCACGCAAGGTTACGTATTCACAGGTTTCAAGAGTTAGGATGGGGACATCTTTGGGGGGCCTTATTCAGCATCTCATACTCACCATGTTCTGACCACGTCTCCGTCTTCCCTGTATTTTTAAATTCTGATTAGCTTTTCATTTTCTAATGGGTACTTTCTCAGGATATTGTGGCGTGTGCTTTCTGAATGTTTGCAGCCATCGTATTTTACACATTCCCATGCTTCTGGCTTTACATGTTACAGGTGAAAACTCCAATCCACTCCGATTCTCTCTCTCTTTCTCTTTTTTTTTTTTTTTTTTTTTGAGATGGAGTCTCACTCTGTCGCCCAGGCTGAAGTACAGAGTGCAATGATACGATCTCAGCTCACTGCAACCTCCACCTCTCAGGTTCAAGCGATTCTCCTGCTTCAGCATCCCGAGTAGCTTGGATTACAGACATATGCCACCATACCTGGCTAATTTTTTTTGTATTTTTAGTGAATATGGGGTTTCACCATGTTGGCCAGGCTGGTGTTGAACTCCTGACCTCAAGTGATCCATCCACCTCGGCCTCCCAAAGTGCTGGGATTACAGGCGTGAGCCACCGTGCCCAGCCCCAATTCTCTTTTTTGTTTTTGAGATGAACTCTCACTCTTTTGCCCAAGCTGGAGTGGCTAGATCTTGGCTCATTCCAACCTCCACCCCCTGGGTTCAAGCAATTCTCCTGCCTCAGTCTCCTGAGTAGTTGGGACTACAGGCATGTGCCACCATGCCTGGCTAATTTTTGTATTTTTGGTAGAGATGAGGTTTCACTATGTTGGCCAGGCTAGTCTCGAGCTCCTGACCTCATGATCTGCCCGCCTCGGCCTCCCAAAGTGCTGGGATTACAGGCGTGAGCTACCGCACCCGGCCCTCGATACTCTTTTTATTGTAGAATTGATGGTGGTCATTATGGCTAGTTCCCCAACATTCCTTTCACCCCAAATGGCTCATTTTAGCCAGGCACAAGAATCTCATTTGCCTTCTCAGGGCCCTACGTAGGAATGGACATGCATGACCCAATTCTATTTAATGTATTTATATGTATATTAGAGAGAGAGTCTCACTATGTTGCCCAAGCTCATGATCCAGTTCTAGCCATGAATCCTGAGTGAAAATCTAATGGCGTTTCTGGAAAACGTTTCTTATTTCTAACAGTCAGCCAAGAAAAAGGCCCCTATCTTCTCCTTCAGATATTGCGGTGTCCGAATTTTTTTTTTTTTTTTTTTTTGGAGACAGAGTCTCACTCTTTTGCCCAGGCTGGAGTGCAGTGTGTGATCTTGGCTCACTGCAACCTCTGCTTCCTGGGCTCAAGAGGTCCTCCCACCTCAGTCTCCCAAATAGCTGGGACCACAGGAGCCCATCACCAAGCCTGGATAATTTTTGTATATTTTTGTAGACACAGGGTTTCACCATGTTGTCTAGGCTGGTCTCGAACTCCTGAGCTCAAGCAATCCACCTGCCTTGGCCTCCCAAAGTGCTGGAATTACAGGCGTGAGCCACCACACCCAGCGGTATCTAAATGTTATGTCTGGAAGTGCTACAGCCATAATGCAGCTGCTGGCCCTAGGAGAAAGCCAATATTGGAAAAGGGCAAAGCCAAGAGAATCACAGATATTAAATGAAGACAGAGAAGGAGAGAGCAAGGGAGGCAGAGAGTATAAACAGGTGATTGTAAAAGACAAATATCTATTTTTGGCAAGAAAGGGGAAGGCTTTTTAAATTTAGATACATGGGGTAGTGCAGTGGCTTACGTCTGTAATCCCAGCACTTTGAAAGGCTGAGGCAGAAGAATTGTTTGAGCTCAGGAGTTCAACACCAGCATGGGCAACATGGTGAAACCCCATCTCTACAAAAAAAAAAAAATAATACAAAAATTAGCCAGGTGTGGTGGCATGCGCCTGTAGTCCCAGCTACTTGGGAGGCTGAGGTGGGAGGATCACTTGAGTATAGAGTGGGGTGGAGGCTGCAGTGAGCTGTGATTGTGCCACCGCACTCCAGCCTAGGTGACAGAGTGAGGCCCTGCCTCAAAAAATAAATAAATGCACTTAGACACACAGAAAGAGAGCCAGCTTTTTCAGTTTTGTTCACTTTGCCCACAAGTCATCAAGGAAAACACAGAACTCAAAACTAACCAATTGGTTGATCTACAGGCATCAGAGACTGCTCTCCATTCCAGGGAAAGAAAAGGCCCTTTTCTAATTGAGTAACTTGTCCTCACACCGTATATAAACAACAAAGACAAAACCGAGGAGCCAGGAGACATTGGGATCTCCAAGATAAACGCATAAACCAAAACAAGAACAACAAAAATCCACCACCAATAGTCAGAATTCCTGTTCAGTCCGCTGTCTGGCAGAGATCGCCTAATGGTCAGATCATGAAAACCTTACTGAAGGGGGCGTAAGTCGCTGTACACAAATCAGAACCCAAGCCAGAAACAGACCTGGCCAAGAATCAGACAGAATCTAGAAAGTAAAACAGAAACAAAGCCAGCAAACAGTCAAAAAAAAAAAA
>NW_012106075.1:403839-406349 GCF_000951045.1 Mandrillus leucophaeus | reverse complement strand
GACAGGGTTTCACTCTGTCACCCAGGCTGGAGTGTGGTGGCATGATTTCAGCTCACTGCAGCCTCAACCTCCTAGGCTCAAGTGATCCTCCCACTTCGGCCTCCTTAGTAGGGATTACAGGCGCTCACCACCATGCCTGGCCAATTTTTTAGTTTTTGTAGAGATGGGGTCTACCTATGTTGCCCAGGCGAACCTCAAACTCCTGAGCTCAAGTGATCCTCCAGCCTGCGTTTGCCAGTGTTGGGATTACCGACATGAGCAGCCATGCCTGCCTGTGAACCCTGTTGAGGAATGCAAATATAAGCCATCACTATTAACATCATCATCTCCAAGTTATAGGAGCTTTAGAAATGATCTAGGTTCATTTGTGCACTTGGACAAACCACCCCTGCAGCTCCAGGAGATAGATCAGTGCCTCCAGGCTTTCTGGGTGGACCCTTCTCAGTGGGAGAAAAAGCCAGAGGCAGATGCATTTTAGACAAGGAAAGAATGTTATCTGCACAACAACTGCACAGTCAGACTTCAGGGAATGGATTTCCAAATGAGAAAACCCTACAGGTTTTTGAAGAAAGAAAGAAAGACAAGATTACTAAAGTTACTATCTGTCCGTTAATGATACGGAAAAAAAGAAAAAAACAGCGAAAACGTCACATGAAAATCGTATCCATAAAGGTCATAACACATCTTCAGATATTAGCATTACAAAAATCAGAGAGAAGAATTTCAGGTCAGGGAGTCAACAACTTCCAGGAATGGCTCAAGTTTCACTGATTTGGGATACTAGGACTTAACAGAGTGACCCTGGTTTTTTTTGGTTTGGTCTGGTTTATCTCAGAGCCCAGTGTTTGCTTTGTAATTTTCTCCTAACTGTGGGGTGTGATGCATGCACTTAGCCACCACCGTAGCAGTTCAAAGCGTCAGGTTTGGGGGTTTTATTTATTTATTTTTGTTTATTTTTGTTCTGAAACAGAGTCTCACTCTGTTGTCCAGGCTGGAGTGCAGTGGCACGATCTCGGCTCGCTGCAAGCTCTGCCTCCTGGATTCAAGGGATCCTCATGCCTCAGTCTCCCAAGTAGCTGGGACTACAGGCACACGCCACCATGCTTGGGTAATTTTTGTATTTTCAGTAGAGACAGGATTTCACCATGTTGGCCAGGCTGCTCTCAAACTCCTGACCTCAAGTGACCTGCCCACCTCTGCCTTCCAAAGTGCTAGGATTACAGGTGTGAGCCACTGTGCCCAGCCTGTTTTTTGTTGGTGGTGGTGTTTTTTGGTTTTGTTTTGTTTCTCGAGACAGCATCTTGCTCTGTCACCCACTTTGGAGTGCAGTGGTACAATCATGGCTCACCGCAACCTTTACCTCTCTAGCTCAAGTGATCTTCCCGCTTTAGCCTCCCAAGTAGGCTCATGTCACCACGCCCAGCTAATATGTTTGTTGTTGTTGTTGTTGTTGTTGGTAGAGATGGGGTTTTGTTATGTTGCCCAGGCTGGTCTCTAATTCCTGCACTGAAGTGATCCTCCCACCTTGGCCTCCCAAAGTGCTGGGATTACAGGTATGAACCACTGAGCCTGGTCATGAATTTAAATCTTACGTGATTCCTCCTCTTTGAAACTTAATAACCATGTGGCAAACATTCCTAAACATGTGGTTGCCTCCCAAGGAACACATAAACAATGAAAAGTGGCAAAATCAAGATAATTCCAATCCACATGTATGAGAAACTCTAACAACCTGGATTGGATGTCCCCAAGTTGCCCAACCTGCTAAGGTCACCCTATCATCTAAAATCAAAATGAAAATGGTTGAATCCCAGCTTACCTATAGTGGGAAACCCAACACCCTTCCCCATGATAGCTCCAAAACAGGCTTGTGGTGGTGGGTTAGACAAGGGGCATTGGTGATTGGTTTAGGCAAACCAGGATCAACCCCTTGAAACTTAGATATGCTTACGTATGCCTGAGTGAAATGAACGACAGCAACCATAGAAAGCAATGAGAGGGAGGAATTAGGATTATTTTGTTATTATAAAGCACTTGTGTTACCTGTGAAGTGACATATTGTTATTTGAAAGTGGACTTGAATTAATTGTAAATGTATATTGCAAACTTTTGGGGAACCACTGAAAAAAGTTCTTTAAAAAAGAAAAAGAAACATAGGCTAGGCAAGGTGGCTCATGCCTGTAATCCCAGCAATTTGGGAGCTGAGGTGGGAGGATTGCTTAAACCCAGGAGTTCGAAACCAGCCTGGGCAACGTAGCAAGATCTCATCTCTATTAAAATAATAATAATAATGATAATAATAAAATAAAGCTATTTTAAATATAAAGACACATCTAGATTAAAGGCAAAGGGATGGAGAAAGATATATTATACTAACACTTATCAACAGAAAGCAAGGGTTAGCTCTACTGACTTCAGACAGATTTCAGAGCAAAGAAAGGGATATCTTTATAAGGGTATTACACAATGGTAAAGGGGTGAATGCATAGCCTTTTTTTTTTTTTTTTTTT
>NW_012106075.1:400079-402579 GCF_000951045.1 Mandrillus leucophaeus | reverse complement strand
TAATAGAAAGCTAGCTGGAAAAAAACCCAAAATATCTGGAGATTAAACAACACACTTCTTTTTTGAGACAGAGTTTCACTCTTGCTGCCCAGGCTGGAGTGCCGTGGCGCAATCTCGGCTCACTGCAACCTTCGCCTTCCGGGTTCAAGCGATTCTCCTGCCTCAGCCTCTCGAGTACCTGGGATTACAGGCATGGGTCACCACACTCAGCTAATTTTTTTGTATTTAGTAGAGACGGCGTTTCACCATGTTGGGTCAGGCTGGTCTTGAATTCCTGACCTCAGGAAATCCAACCGCCTTGGCCTCCCAAAGTGCTGGGATTACAGGCATGAGCCACTGCACCAGCCAACAACACACTTCTGAGTAACACATGGGCCAAAGAAGAAATCTCAAGAAAAGTTTTAAAATATGTTGGTATTGAATTTAAATCTTATGAAAATTAAAATACAAACTATCAGCATTTGTGGGATGCAGAAGAAAAAAAACAGTGCTTAGAGGGAAATTTCTAGCATTGACTGCATGTATGAGAAAAGGGAAAGATCTAAAATCAATCATGTAAGCTTCTACCGTAGGAAACAAGAAAAAGAAGAGCAAATTAAATCCAAAGCCAACAAAAGAAAAGAAAAAAAGAAATTAGAGCAGAAGCCAATAGAATTGGAAACAGGAAATCAATAGAGAAAAATCAACAAAACCGAAAGCTGGTTCTTTGAAAAGAAAAATCATTATGGTTCTGTGAGAACAGAATACGAGCAGAATGGGTGTAAAGCAGGCAACCGAGAGAGCGTCTGACGTGTATGCTCAGCAGAAGTCCATATCCTTGTCCAAGATGTCAAAGAAATCTCTTGATACATCTCTGGACTTGGAGCACCGCCCTACAAGGTGCCCCCACATACACCCCGACAGAGGACGCCCGTCTGCCCCACCCAGCTTACCTAGCCATATGCAGATGTAAGACCCTGAGATTTTAAGCCCCAATGGGCAAAACATGCAGCCACATCTTTTGTGACTTTTTGTTCAAAACGTGTGGCCACATCTTGAAAGGGGCCTGCCCCTCCACACCCGTGGGTATTTCTCGCAAGGTGGAGATGAGAGACTGAGAAAAAAAAATAAGACACAGAGACAAAGTATAGAGGAAGAAAAGTGGGCCCAGGGGACCGGTGCTCAGCAAGTGAGGACCTACACTGGCGCTGGTCTCTGAGTTCCCTCAGTATTTATTGATCACTATCTTTACTATCTCGGCGAGGGGAATGCGGTATGATTACAGGGTGATGGTGGGGAGAGGGTCAGCAGGAAAACATGTGAACAAAAGACTCTGTGTCATAAATAAGTTTAAGGAAAGGTGCTGTGCCTGGATGTGCACGTAGGCCAGATTGATGTTTGACTTCACACAAACATCTCGGTGCATTAAGGAGCAGTATTGCTGCCAGCATGTCTCACCTCCAGCCATAAGGCGGTTTTCTCCTATCTCAGTAAATAGAATGTATGATGGAGTTTTACACCGAGACATTCCATTCCCAGGGACGAGCAGGAGACAGATGCCTTCCTCTTATCTCAACCGCATAGAGGCCTTCCTCTTTCACTAATCCTCCTTAGCATAGACCCTTTATGGGTGTCGGGCTGGGGAACAGTCGGGTCTTTCCCTTCCCACGAGGCCATATCTCAGGCTGTCTCAGTGCGGGGAAACCTGGACAATACCCAGGCTTTCTTGGACAGGGGTCCCTGTGGCCTTCCGTAGTGCATTGTGTCCCTGGGTACTCGAGACTGGAGAATGGCGATGACTTTTACCAAGCATACTGCCTGCGAACACATTTTTACCAAGGCCATCCTGCACAGCCCTAAATCCCTTAAACCTTGAGTTAATACAGCACATGTTTCTAGGAGCACAGGGTTGGGGCTAGGGCTACAGATGAACGGCATCTCAAAGCAGAAGTATTTTTCTTAGTACAGATCAAAATGGAGTTTCTTGTGTCTTCCTTTTTCTACATAGACACAGTAACTGTCTGATTTCTCTTTATTTCCCCCACAACATCTTTTATGACTCAGCCCAACAATCTCCAGGCAGTGCCCAAGGTTAATGCCTAGGCCAATTGCTGCTGCAATCTGGACTCAGGATGTGCAGACCAGAGATAGTCAAGGGTGTCTGATAACTCTGAGGGCTTGGTTGTGCTCAACCAGGAAGGAGCTCAGGCCCCCAGACTGGCCAGGAGCTCAGTTGACTCAGCACTGCTGTTGAGTGCAGGACAGAATGGGACTAGTGCTGGATTTTGGAGGTTAAAATAAAATACTCCAGGTCTTGACAGAGATGACCTAGCTGAAGTCATTCAGTTTCCCTTCAAACATGACTCCTGGACTCAAGAAACAGTCGGCATCATGGGATGGGAGATTGAGCCCTGGAGTTGGAGACCAGCCTGGGCAACATAGTAAGACCTTATCTCTACAAAAAATTTAAGAATTAGCCAGGCATGGTGTCATGAGCCTCTAGTCCCAGCTACTCAGGGGG
>NW_012106075.1:395824-398849 GCF_000951045.1 Mandrillus leucophaeus | reverse complement strand
CACCTATCCCCAAATCTATAAGAACTAATGATAATCCCACCACCCTTTGCTGACTCTCTTTTCAGACTCAGCCCACCTGCTCCCAGGTGAAATAAACAGCCTTGTTGCTGACACAAAGCCTGTTTGGTGTTCTCTTCACACGGACGCGTGAGACAGTAGGGAGTTCGAGACCAGTCTGACCAACATGAAGAAACCCCGTCACTACTAAAAATACAAAATTAGCTGGGCGTGGTGGCGCATGCCTGGAATCCCAGCTACTCGGGAGGCTGAGGCAGGAGAATCACTGGAACCCGGGAGGTGGAGGTTGCAGTGAGCCAAGATCACCATTGCACTCCAGGCTGGGCAACAAGAGTGAAACTCCATCTCAACAAATAAAATAAAATAAAATAAAATAAAATAAAATAAAATAGTAGGAGAACATCCAGTCTGCCATCTTTCCAGCCCAGAAAGCTCTGTGCAACTACGAAGGCCACTTGGAGTCATCTGAGGGACAGTGTTTGTAAGAAGTACAAGGACTCCCAGATTGTAAGCCATCTTTGGAGAAGAGTGTTTGCTTGGCCATGCCTGTGAGGGGCCACTGTGGACCAAGTGTGACACCAGACCAGAAGTAATATGAAAGACCTTGGAGGGGACCATCTTCCAGGAACCTGGGTGTCATCTGGTCACTGAGGGAGAATGCCCAGAAGCACTTTTTGTCCTATAGCTCCATTTGAATCTGTCCCCAAGATATTACTAACAACGACAACGATAATAATGTAATACCATTGTCCATTACCTACTATTTGATGTAATGACATTTCCTTCTTGTAATATCATTAACAGCTGCCATATTCCGGGTTGGGCTGAGTGTTTGCAGCCATTACCTCATAATCCTGACAAGGATCCTAGAGGGGGTTATCACTTGCTTTCTTCAGATGGGTGAATTGCAGTTCAAATGGTTTAAGTAACTTGCCTGGAGCTAAATGGCTAATTAGTGGCAGATAGGGGACTGGAAATTACTTCTGCCTGATTCCAGAAACAGAGTGGGAACAAAAGGTCATCATCTAACATCAGATAATCAAAAAACAGGAATATCCAACTCCATACACACCTCATCATTCATTCAGCAAATGCACTGGGAGTACCTGCTGTCCCCAGAAATAAAGCATTCAGAATGAATAAATTCCATATTTTCAGATGTGAGGAGTCAGAAATGAAGAGTAATGTCTCTAAACTGTCAGGATATGCCTAATTCCTAGAGTCAACAAAATGTCTAAATTCCCAATCATTCTGGTGGTTTGGTTCTTCCGCTAAGGTACCTCAAATCAGTTTAATCCGGAACAGCAGAGCAGAACGTTTTCGGTCGCAACGTGCATGAGAATCACAGAGTCTGGGGTAGGGCTGGGATGGGGTCTGAGAATCTGCAGCTACTCCCAGGCCGCCTCTGCTGCGGGTCTGAGGCCCACCTTCTGAGCAGCAAGGCTGTAGAGAGTTAGCACGAGAGTGTCAAATCTCGAGGCCTCTCCAGGCGCCCAGCTTGCATTGGACACATGGGGTCACTGGGCCTCAGAGGAAAATGGGATTTGCCCAAGGTCACGCAAGAATTTAGGGCAAGAGCTGGCCCCGGAAGTCCTCGCCCTCAGAGCAGTGGAAGTGTAAAGACAGCCCTGTTCAGCATCACCACAAGAATAATCCCCAGTTTTGAACACGTAACTGCCAGGCCTTGTAACACATTCTCATTTGATTCCTACCAAAAAGAAGAAAAAAAAAATCACAATGGGCATTATTATCTCTTATTCTTTTTTTTTTTTTGAGATAGAGTCTCACTCTGTCGCCCAGGCTGGAGTGCAGTGGCGCGATCTCGGCTCACTGCAACCTCCGCCTACTGGGTTCACGGCATTCTCCTTACTCAGCCTCCTGAGTAGCTGGGAATACAGGCTCCCTCCACCACGCCCGGCTAATTTTTTGTATTTTTAGTAGAGACGGTGTTTCACCGTGTTAGCCAGGATGGTCTCCATCTCCTGACCTCGTGAACCGCCCGCCTCGGCCTCCCAAAATGCTGGGATTGCAGGCGCGAGCCACCGCGCTCAGCCATTATCTCTTATTCTTATTATTCATAGATGAGAAAACTAAGGCTTATGTAAAAGCAACTGGTCAAACCAGGATTTGAATGTAGATATGTCTAACTTTAAAGCCTGTTCTTTCTGCTAAGGTACATACATTTCATCCCATTTCAAAACGTGTAAGACCAGACAATCATGGGCAGTCTTCAACAAGCAGAGGACTTAAGTTGCATTCAAGTGCAAACTACCTCTATTTTTTTTTTTTTTTTTTTGGTACAGAGTCTCACTCTATCACCCAGGTTCGGGTGCAGTGGTGCGATCATCGCTCACTGTAGCCTCGACCTCTTGGGCTCAAGAGATCCTCCCGTCTCAGTCTCCCAAGTAGCTGGAACTTAGACTCCCGACTAATTATTTATTTATTTATTTTTGGTAGCCACTGGGTCTCATTATGTTGGTAGACTGGTCTTGAACTCCTGGGTTCAAGCAATCGTCCCTCCTCAGCCTTCTGAGGTTCTGGGATTACACCCATGAACCACTAATTAAAATAAATATTATTTAATTAATAATTTTAATTAAAAAATAACCAGGCCAGTTGGGGTGGCTTATGCCCATAATCTCATCCCTTTGGGAGGCTGAGGCTGGATGATCACTTGAAGCCAGCAGTCCGTACCAGCCTGGCCAACATAGTGAGACCCCATTGCTACAAAAAATAAAAAAATTAGTCAGGTGTGGTGCTGCATGCTGGTAGTCCCAGATAGACAGGAGGCTGAGGCATCAAGATTCCTTGAGCCCAGGAGTTCAAGGTCCCAGTGAGCTCTGATGGCACCACTGCATTCCATCCTGGGTGACAGAGCGATATCCTATCTCAAAATAATAATAGTTGGGGGTAGCAGTCTTGCCACGTTGGCCAGGCTAGTCTTGAACTCCAGGCCGCGAGCAATCCCTCCGCCTTGGCCTTGCAAAGGCATTGGGCTTATAGGCAT
>NW_012106075.1:387731-391179 GCF_000951045.1 Mandrillus leucophaeus | reverse complement strand
AAAGAAAGATACCTTCTCACCCACATTGTACCTCACATTGCCCCAAGGCGGAAACACTTCTCAGGAGCCAAACAAAGAGGCAGTCTGACAACTTCAAAACCTTGTAATACATTATCAAGATGTGTAATATATTTGTGTTGTTTGTAGCAACGCTGTGTTGATATTACTTATAGTTCCCACGATTTGAGGGAGACAAAAAAGATTTTTAAAAATAGTGATAATTCTATCCCGAAGAAAAATTGTTAATACTTAGCCTTTGAAGATCTCAGGAAATGAGACATTTTAATTTTCAATTTACGTTTGTATTTTTGTGGCGAGAGTCATGACAGAGTGGTAAATAAAATACTTTCGGCATAAAAGTGTATTACAAATTGATGGAGGGAAGGAATGGAAATATGAAGAGAAAAAGGAAAGATGAAACTTTCTGACTTTAGGGAAGAGCTTGTTCGTGTATTTTTCAAAAATGGGTGACAGTATCAAATTGTGGTGTGTATACGTCATTGGATATATTTAAAACAATGATGTAACCATTTTATTTTTAAATGTTACTATTCGTAATATGCCAGCCCTTGCAACTATTTTTATTTTTAATTATGGTGAAAATGTTTTATGCCCACTTGGAACATGTACAAGGGTTACATGGTTTTCCAGAAATTATTTTAGAGAATACCCAAGCACACAGTTCATTAGTTCTATGTTGGAGGAAAAATGTTCCCGATGACGTCCCTGTGATTCCTGGGCTTGCCATTTGCGCCCTCTGCCGGTGTGCTGAGATGTTTTGCTTTTTAGACAGCGAAACTGTCCTTGGCTCTATCCCTTGCTAACTGTGGTCAAAATTCCCCCACCAGGAGGGCCTGAGAAGAGCCAGGTGGCCTGTGATGGCCTCAGGAGCCTGTCGTGCATTTGAATGATCCATCACAGCACGCAGGTCACAGAACCACCGGGTCCCTGTCTTGGAGTTGGGCGACAGCGGAACATACTCTTGGTCTAAGTTCTGAACTTACACAATCTTCTTTTGCTGACCAATCTAGTGATGAGTTTCTTAGCCTTGGAAACATTAAGAATTCTAGAAGAGCTGCTGTCAAAAAGAGCCATACTCTGGAGAATATTGGAAGAGATTTATTCTGAGCCAAATGTGAGGACCACAACTGGTGACCCAGCTCCAGGGGGTCCTGAGAATATATGCCCAAGGTGGTTGCGTCACAGTGTGATTTTATACATTTTAGGGGGACAGAACTTGCAGACATCAATCAATACATGTAAGGTGTACGTTGGTTCTGTATGGAAAGGCAGGATAACTCAAAGAGGCGAGTGAGAGGTGGGAGTGATGGGGGTGGATTGGAGCTTCCAGGTCATAGGTGGATTCAAAGATTTTCTGATTGGCAATTGGTTGAAAGAGTTAAGTTATGATCTAAAAACTTGGCATCAATAGAAAGGAGTGTCTGGGGATAGGGGGTTGTGGAGACCGAGGTTCTGTTCATGCAGAGGAAGCCTCCAGGAGGTGGGCTTTAGAGCTCTTACCAGACCTGAAAAGGTACCAGACTCTTAGTTAATATCTCCTGGACCAGGAAAAAGACCTGGAAAGGGAGGGGGATTCTCTACAGGATGTAAATTTCCTCTACAAGAGACAGCTTTGCAGGGCCATTTCAAAATATGCCAAAAAAATATGTTCTGGGGCTGGGCGCAGTGCCTCACGCCTGTAATCCCAGTAGTTTGGGAGGCTGAGGAGGGTGGATCACTTGAAGTCAGGAGTTTGAAACCAGCCTGGCCAATATGGTGAAACCTCATCTCTACTAAAAAGACAAAAATTAGCCGGGCATGATGGCGGGCACCTGTATCCCAGCTACTAGGGAGGCTGAGGCAGAAGAGTTGCTTGAACCCAGGAGGTGGAGGTTGCAGTGAGCCGAGATCAGGCCACCGCACTCCAGCCTGGGCGACAAGAGCGAAACTCCTCAGGTGATCCACCCGCCTTGGCCTCCCAAAGTGCTGGGATTAAAGTGTGAGCCACTGTGCCTGGCCAGATCTTTATTTTAACATTAATGTTGGTCTCTTGTACCTGAATTCCAAAGGGAGAAGGGTATCATGAGGCATGTGGACTCCTCTTCCCATCATGGCCTGAACTAGATTTTCAGGTTTCTTTTGGATTTTCTTTGGTTGGGGGGGGGGCGGGGTTGGGGATTGGGGGGGTGTCTGCCAGTCAGTTGGAGAGCTTAGACGTTTTTATTTTATTATTTTGTATTTATTTTATTTTATTTTGAGACAGGGTCTCGCTCTGTCACCCAGGCTGGAGTATAGTAGTATGATCATGGCTCACTGCAGCCTTCACCTTCTGGGCTCAAGCAATCCTCCCACCTCAGCCTCCTGAGTATAGCTGGGACTACAGGTGCATGTCACCACACCTGGCTAAGTTTTTAAATTATTATTTGTAGAGATGAGATCTTTCTATGTTGCCCAGACTGGCCTCAAACTCCTGGGCTCCAGCGATCTTCCTGCCTTGGCCTCCCAAAGTGTTGGAATTACAGGTGTGAGCCACCACACCTGGTCAGAATTTTACTTTTGGTTTACAGAGTAATGGTGAACACACCGCCAGCATCTATGGTGTTTGCCATGTGCCAGGCACTGTTTGAAGCTCTCTATGGTCACTCACGCAGTGTGAACTCTAATCCACTCACTGAATTCTCTTATTTGCCCTGTAAGATGGGGACCACTATTATTCCCATTTTACAGATGAAGAAGTTGGGGACTGAGAGGTTAGATAAACTGTCCCAGGCCACACAACTAATCAGGGCAGGAGTCAGGATTTCCAGCCAGGTCCTCTCACTGCAGGCTGGAACATTTACCACTATTCTTTACCGTTTGTTGCTTTAAAATAATAAAACACAGGCAAAAAGATTTTTTTAAGAATCTGTTATCTTGCCACCCAGAGATCATTACCGCTAATGTTTTGGCCTTTTCCTTTCTAGTCCTGTGTGAGTGGGAGTCTATGGGTCCCTGGCATTCTGTCTGTTTTATACAAATGAGACCTTCCAGTTCTGTAATGGCTCTGGACACTTTTTGCCTCTATTCCCAGCCACTGTCAGTTTTGTGTATCCCCTGGAGCACGAACTAGGCTGAGATCACCCAGTTTCTTTCTGACACTCAGATTCTAGAGTTCTGTCTCCCACAGGCAGCTTCAGGGAATGAGGTCGTGAGGACTCTTCACGAAGGCCTGGCCAGGCAGTGTCCCCCGGGGCTGAAGTCCCCGCTGAGGGAGGCTGCCCCTCCTCTGAGGTGGGAGTGGGGCTGATGCTAAGGAGTTTCTCATGCTGAGTATCAAGTTCAGATGGCGCGTGGGAGGAACAGAAGGTGGGTTCCAGATCTTGGCTTGTGCCGCTTAGCTCTCCAGCTTTGGTGACATGTGCTCAGGCTTTAGCCCATTGAAGGAACAGATTCTGATAGGAACATTCTC
>NW_012106075.1:383827-385951 GCF_000951045.1 Mandrillus leucophaeus | reverse complement strand
AGTGCAGTGGTGTGATCATGGCTCACTGCAGCCTCCTGAGCTCCTGGGTTCAAGTGATCCTCCTGCCACAGCCTCCTGAGTAGCTGGGACCACAGCGGTGCACCACTACATCTGAGACGGGGTCTCGCCATGTTGTCCAGGCTGGTCTTGAACTCTTGGGATCAAGAGATCCTCCCTCCTGGGCCTCCCAAAGTGCTGGGATTACAGGCATAAGCTACCATGCCTGGCCCTCTATTTTTATAATACGGTCGAGCAGTTGTCAATTTGTATATTTAGTCACACCTGACCACATATTTTGATTTACCACAATATTCCATTTTATTCTTTTTTCAACTCAGTCTGATCTGCTGTTAAATATATCCATTGTGTTTCTAATTTCAAGTATTAAATCTTTCATTGCTAGAATTTTTTTTTTAGTTATTTACACATATATTTTTATTGTTTATCATTCTCTAGTTAACTTTTTGGTCCCCTCTTTTATTTTTTGAAAAAGATTAAACATATCCATTGTGTATTCAGTATCTGATAATCTCCATACCGGAATCTGTGGATCTGATTCTGCTGTTTTTGCAAAAACAGTAGACAGCAGAATCAGCTTCACAGATTTTATTTTCCTTTAAAATGTATTATGAGTAAATTTCAACTGAAACTTTATATGTGGGAAAACTAGAAGGCCTATTGTGAGGGTATATTTCTCTCAGAGAGAATTTACCTCAACTTCTGCCAGCATCTGTGGGGTCTCCTAACCTGGGAAACTATAATTTCTTGGCCTGGGGGTTTTGGACCATGCAGGTGGAGAGAATTCAGACCTGAACATCATGTTTCATAACATTAGATCCTATGAACCCTCTAACCAGATGTAATACACGGTAACAAATGTTAGACAACATTGAAGTGAATATCCAGGCCTTACGGCTGTGGCCAAATTATAGACCTGCTGAGAACGAGGTGTCAATTCAAGTGTCAGAGAAAGGACCACCAGAGAGACCATCACTGAGACTAGGAATACCTGAAAGTGAAGCAGACAAAAAAAAGAGAATTTCAAGGCAGGCAGGGAGAAGACGAAGATGCGAAAGACACCAGTCCTTAGGGTGGGGAGCACACTTCCGGGACGCGAGGGACCCCTTCCAGGTGAGAGCCCAGGTGAGGCCGCGAGGAGGCAGAAGTGGGCGTGGGCGTGGCGGGCAGGGCACCCTCCCTGCGACCGGGCTGGGTGGCTTCCAGCTCCCGCGGGGTTCGCTCGGAGGGTTGGTGGTGCCCCTCTCACCGGAAACTCTTTCCCTCGGAACGGAACGGTTTTTTTTCTCCCAGGGAAAGGAAAAACGAGTTGTTTTCCGTTGCGTTGGAAGTACAACAGATCTTGCACGGGGCTTAATTTCTTCATTTATGACTTATTCTTCTCCTTCCAGTTCTCTACAATTAAGAAAGAAAAAAAGCCCAACTTTGACCCCGACGTGACTTGAACACGCAACCTTCTGATCTGGAGTCAGACGCGCTACCATTGCGCCACGAGGTCACAGCAAGCATGCGACTTCGCATTGCTAAAGACCTCGTTTCTCCAGTATGGTCGCAGGGCTGGGATGCTACGGAGGAAAAATGCCCTCTTTCCTGAATTCCAGCACCAATTTAGAGCCCTGGCGAGTGTCGTTTCTCGGGTGTGGGAACACGGACGCGCTGGGACATCCCAGACTGAACTGCGGCGCCGCAGCGGAGCAGCTACCCGGCGGCCGACACTCGGGCTCCGCCTTCTCCGCGTCGCGGAGTGACCCGGCGAGGGGACGCCGGGATGCGGGGACTGGCACCGGGGGGTGGGATTGAGGAGATGCCCGGGTGGAGGCCTGGGATCAGGGGGATCCCGGGGCCATAGGGATTCTGGGAGGGAGCGAGGGGACGCAGGGGAGAAGGGGACGCCGCGGAGGACTAGGGGACGTGGGGGTGGGTGACTCCGAGGAGCAGTAGGGACGCCGCAGGTTAGTGGGGAGGACCCAGGGACAGGAGGAAGCCCAGAGGGCAGAGGGACCCCCGGGCAAAGGGGACGCCGCGGAGGACTAGGGGACGTGGGGGTGGGTGACTCCGAGGAGCAGTAGGGACGCCGCAGGTTAGCGGGCAGGAACCAGGGACGGG
>NW_012106075.1:380683-382107 GCF_000951045.1 Mandrillus leucophaeus | reverse complement strand
GACCTCAGGTGATCTGCCCACCTAGGCCTCCCAAAGTGCTGGGATTACAGGCGTAAACCACCAAGCCCATATTTTATTATTTATTTATTATTATTATTTTTAAGCAGGGTCTTGCTCTGTCGCCCAGACAGGAGTGCAGTGGCACGATCTCGGCTCACTGCAACTTCCTCCGCTTCCAGGTTTCAAGCGATTCTCCTGCCTTAGCCTCCCAAGTAGCTGAGATTACAGGCGCACACCACCACTTCCGCTAACATTTGTATTTTTACTAGAGACGGGGTTTCACCATGCTGGTCAGGCTGGTCTCGAACTCCTGACCTCAAGTGACCCGCCATCCTTGGCCTCCCAAAGTGTTGGGATTACAGGCTAAGCCACCGTGACTGACCCTGGCATGGTTTTCAATGGCTCATTGTCCACTTAAGACTCCGGACTCTTGTGGGAGTCTTAAGTCCCTGATTTGTACAGTACTTTCTTCTTCCTACTAAATAAGAAAAATAAAACAAGTGAGTGAATGCTTTTTTTTTTTTTCCCCCCCGACGGAGTCTCGCTCTGTCACCCCAACTGGAGTGCAGTGGTGTGATATGGCCTCACTGCAACATCTGCCTCCCAGGCTCAAGTATCCTCCTGCCTCAGCCTCCCACTTAGCTGGGATTACAGGCGTGTGCCACCATCCATTGCTAATTTTTGTATTTTCAGTGGAGACGGGATTTCGCCATGTTGGCCAGGCTGGTCTGGAACTCCTAGGCTCAAGTGATCCTCCTGCCTGGGCCTCGCAAGGTGCTGGGATTACAGGCGTGAGGTACTGGGCCTAGCCAATAAGTGAGTGAATAAATTCTTCAGTAAAAAAGCTAGTAAATAGGCCGAGTGTGGTGGCTCATGTCTGTAGTTCCAGCACTTCGGAAGGACCAGGAGGGAGGATCGCTTGAACCCAGGAGGTCGAGGTTGCAGTGAGCCATGATCGCACCACTGCACTCCAGTCTGGGACAGAGTGAGACCCTGTCGCAAAACAAAACAAACAAAACAAAACAAAACACAAAACCTTATTAAATAAGAAAGATAAACTCTCCTGGTCTGTTGAAGAACATGAAGCATCAGTCTTAATTCAATAAATACAACATCCACAGGACTTTATGCCTTTTAGAAAAGGAAAGATCTGGCCAGCACAGTTGCTCACACCTGTAATCCCAGCACTTTGGGAGGCCTAGGCGGGTGGATCACCTGAGGTCAGGAGTTGAAGACCAGCCTGGCCAAAGTAGTGAAACCCCGTCTCTACTAAAAATACAAAAAAAATTAGCCGGGCATTGTTGCATGCGCCTGTAATCCCAGCTGCTCAGGAGGCTGAGGCAGGAGAATCGTGTGAACCCGGGAGGCAGTGGTTGCAGTCAGCCGAGATCGAGCCATTGCACTCCAGCGTGGGCAACAAGAGC
>NW_012106075.1:379739-380633 GCF_000951045.1 Mandrillus leucophaeus | reverse complement strand
TTTTTCCCGACGGAGTCTCGCTCTGTCACCCCAACTGGAGTGCAGTGGTGTGATACAGCCTCACTGCAACATCTGCCTCCCAGGCTCAAGTGATCCTCCTGCCTCAGCCTCCCACTTAGCTGGGATTACAGGCGTGTGCCACCATCCATTGCTAATTTTTGTATTTTCAGTGGAGAGGGGATCTCGCCATGTTGGCCAGGCTGGTCTCGAACTCCTAGGCTCAAGTGATCCTCCTGCCTGGGCCTCCCAAAGTGCTGGGATTACAGGTGTGAGGTCCTGGGCCTGGCCAATAAGTGAGTGAATAAATTCTTCAGTAAAAAAGCTAGTAAATAGGCTGAGTGTGGTGGCTCATGTCTGTAGTTCTAGCACTTCGGAAGGACCAGGAGGGAGGATCGCTTGAACCTAGGAGGTCGAGGTTGCAGTGAGCCATGATCGCACCACTGCACTCCAGTCTGGGACAGAGCGAGACCCTGTCGCAAAACAAAACAAAACAAAACAAAACAAAAAACCTTATTAAATAAGAAAGATAAACTCTCCTGGTCTGTTGAAGAACATGAAGCATCAATCTTAATTCAATAAATACAACATCCACAGGACTTTATGCCTTTTAGAAAAGGAAAGATCTGGCCAGCGCAGTTGCTCACACCTGTAACCCCAGCACTTTGGGAGGCCTAGGCGGGTGGATCACCTGAGGTCAGGAGTTGAAGACCAGCCTGGCCAAAGTAGTGACACCCCGTCTCTACTAAAAATACAAAAAAAATTAGCCGGGCATTGTGGCATGCGCCTGTAATCCCAGCTACTCAGGAGGCTGAGGCAGGAGAATCGTGTGAACCCGGGAGGCAGTGGTTGCAGTCAGCCGAGATCGAGCCATTGCACTCCAGCGTGGGCAACAAG
>NW_012106075.1:379123-379689 GCF_000951045.1 Mandrillus leucophaeus | reverse complement strand
TAGCTGGGCATGGTGGTACATGCCTGTAATCCCAGCTACTCAGGAGGCTGAGGCAGGAGAATCGCTTGAACCCGGGAGGCAAAGGTTGCAGTGAGCCGAGATCACGCCACTGCACTCCAGCCTGGGGACAGAGTGAGACTCTGTCTCAAAAAACAAAAAAAAAAAAGGCCAATCTGAACACCATGATAGGGAGATGGAGGAAGAGCAAAGTGGAGTCTAGCTGCTACTTAAGGGTAAAAATGCAGATGCAGGGAGTTTGTGAACATTGGGCATTTAGATTTTCATGATGATTTTGTTTGATGCCGGATTTTCATTCATTTCATATGTTGTGCTCAAGGCCCTCAAATAGGAAAGAAACCCTCTCTTAAAATGGGAAAATCCAAAAAAGTTACAGATGGAAACAATTGCCTTGTCTTCTCTCTCTGCCTGTCCCCCTTTTAAGACTTCTGTGACCTATTAGGCTTTGATTTTTCCCAAGACTTGGTTCAGTTCAAACTCATGTAAATGTGGCTAAACAGTCAGGGCCTAAAGTCTTTCAATGGTCTGTCTGATTAGAAGAGTGCCAT
>NW_012106075.1:374537-379073 GCF_000951045.1 Mandrillus leucophaeus | reverse complement strand
CCTCGGCCTCCCAAAGTGCTGGGATTACAAGTGTAAGCCACTGTGCACAGCCTTGGCTCCTGTTTTCTAAGGGGCTGAAAATGTTCCCGCTCCCCAAAGCCCATGGAAGATGTCATTTATCTTTTAGATTTACACATTCCTAATTCTGACAAATACCAACCAGAACTTGAAAACTGAACCCTGAAGGTAAAAGGCACGCTGCCCCCTGGAGTGGGTTATCTCTACCACCACACCAAAGGTTTGGGGGACAGCCTTGCTCTTGCAGGCTGGCTTCTGGGGAAGTATCTGCTGACACAGTGATTTTGGGAGTAACACTTGTGAAACGAAATGGGAGTCGGCCGGGTTGGCAGGGAGAGCCGCCAGGCCAAGATGCACATGTACAAACTATCTCTAGATGCCTGTATTCTCTGCCTGCCCATGGGGAGCTCTGTTAGGGGAATCCCACGTTCCATGGAAATGGCTTGCCCTGTGCCACCACCTTGCTCAGTCACGGGCCAGGGCCACTCCTGTGGGATGGTGACATTGGTTGGAAAGCTGAGGTAGGCAAAGGCCAGCTGCAGGCTGTCCACTAACTGCCCTTCTATGGCTGGACAGCAAGTTCTCCCTTGGAGGAGAACCTGAGGGCCACATCTGGGATTTGCCACAGCATGCAACATACAGATTTTCCCCCTCTTTGTTTTTTGCAGATTTTCCTGTTTTTGCAGATTTTGTTGGTTTTGCAGATTTTCCCCCTCTTTGTTTTTTTTACCCATCTCTGATGTCCTACTTCAAGCACCAATCCCAACTATGAGTGCCCAACTGACAGGTGACTCCAGATTCCTGGGAGCGAGGTCTCTGGATCATCTTCTCCAGCTCCCCCGCTCCCTGCTAACAGGGAATTTAGCTCAAAGGAAAGAAAGGAACTCCTGTTTCATGGTGACAGTAAACCTTTCTTCTAAGTCTCGACATCAGCTAGCTATGCCACTCTTCAGGAGGAAAGATACTGTTGGAACTGGTGGCATGCCTTCAGTTTCCATTAGAAATCCTCACTGGGAGTCAGTGTGGGCTTCATGCGGAGCCCCAGACAGAGGGAGCCTCCACCAGGCTGCAGCCACCTGACAAAAAAAGGCCAGTCTGCAGTGGCTCGCACCAGTAATCCCAGCACTTTGGGAGGCCAAGGCAGGCGGATCACGAGGTCAAGAGATCGAGACCATCCTGGCCCACATGGGGAAACCCCGTCTCTACTAAAAATACAAAAATTAGCTGGGCGTGGTGGCACGTGCCTGTAGTCCCAGCTACTCGGGAGGCTGAGGCAGGAGAATCGCTTGAACCTGGGAGGCGGAGGTTGCAGTGAGCTGAGATCACGCCACTGCACTCCAGCCTGGGGACAGAGTGAGACTCTGTCTCAAAAAACAAAAAAAAAAAAGGCCAATCTGAACACCATGATAGGGAGATGGAGGAAGAGCAAAGTGGAGTCTAGCTGCTACTTGAGGGTAAAAATGCAGATGCAGGGAGTTTGTGAACATTGGGCATTTAGATTTTCATGATGATTTTGTTTGATGCCAGATTTTCATTCATTTCGTATGTTGTGCTCAAGGCCCTCAAATAGGAAAGAAACCCTCTCTTAAAATGGGAAAATCCAAAAAAGTTACAGATGGAAACAATTGCCTTGTCTTCTCTCTCTGCCTGTCCCTCTTTAAGGCTTCTGTGACCTATTAGGCTTTGATTTGTCCCAAGACTTGGTTCAGTTCAAACTCATGTAAATGTGGCTAAACAGTCAGGGCCTAAAGTCTTTCAATGGTCTGTCTGATTAGAAGAGTGCCATGTATGTTCAATGGTCTCCATTGCACTGGAGAAATGGAATGTTGGAAGTTGAAAGTGCTATGTCTGTTGGGGTAACAGCTTGTGAGCGCAACTAGCAAGAGACAAGGATCCTATCTAGCCAGTCCCTATTTGACAATAAACATGACTTTTTCCATTTATCTTTGCCCCCATGACAATTTTGGCTGACCCTGTCTTTGGAGATGTTTTTCAGCCTAGAGAGCTGGACTCGGTACTTTATGAAACCCAAAGGCCACGCTTCCTCAATGCTCACAAATTCAGCTGATGATGAGTGTGGCTTATTAGTGAGGGCTGTGCGCAGAGAGAAGCCCAGTGGCAGACAGAGCTCTGTAATTCTGTCACCATTAATGAATATGAGGCTGTCTTTCTTGGACCACCACAGCTGTCTTCCAACCTGATATATGATATTCATTGTAAAAGAGAGAGCTTTGTCCTAATCGGGTTTTTTGTTGTTGTTTGTTTTGTTTTGTTTTTTGAGACAGAGTCTCGCTCTATCACCCAGGCTGGAGTACAGTGGCGCGATCTTGGTTCACTGCAACCTCCACCTCCCAGGTTCAAGCTATGCTCATGCCTCAGCCTTCCCAGTTGCTGGAATTACAGGCACGTACGACCACACCCGGCTAATTTTTGTATTTTAATACAGAAGGGGTTTTGCCGTGTTGGCCAGGCTGGTCTCAAACTCCTGACCTCAAGTGATCCACCCGCCTCGGCCTCCCAAAGTGCTGGGTTTACAGGTGTGAGCCACTGCACCTGGCCTATTCTAATTGTTAATCGGAATTTACTTTTTTGGGTTTAAAATGTCTTCATGGGCCTGGTGTGGTGGCTCACACCTGTAATCTCAGCACTTTGGGAGGCCTAGGCAGGCAGATCACTTGAGGTCAGGAGTTCGAGACCAGCCTGGCCAACATGGTGAGACCGTGTCTATACTAAAAATACAAATATTAGCTGGGCATAGTGGCACGTGCCTGTAATCCCAGCTACTCGAGAGGCTGAGGGAGGAGAATAGCTTGAACCCAGGAGACCAAGGCTGTGGTGAGCCAAAACTGTGCCACTGCACTCTAGCCTGGGCAACAGGATGAGACTCTATCTCTAAATAAATAAATAAATAAATAAATAAAATTTTAAAAATGTCTTCAGCAACACAAATAAGGAAGATCTAAGGTATGGAGATCCATTCTACCAAGAAAGAGGTAGCAACTATGCCAGAGGGCCAGATGTCAGGACAGGGGCTCAAGTCCTTTCTACCTGCTAGCTGTGTGACTTTGGATAGGCCACCCAATTTTTCTTTGTCAGTTTTCTCAACTCTAAAATGTGTGGAGTATAACCTATCTCAAAGGGTTATTGTAAGGATTAAGGGAAGTGATGTATGGAAATGGGTTCCAGAGAGAGCAATTTTTGGATTCCTGATATTTAGTGTGCCTAGTGTATTTAGGCTTTCACAGGTATCTTGATCTGTTTCCTGTTGCTATAACAGAATACCTGGGGAAGCTGGGTAATTTATAAAGAATAAGTTTATTTAGCTCATGGTTTTGGGAGCTGAGAAGTCCAACAGCATGGTGTCAGCATCTGGTGAAAGCCTTCTTGCTGTGTCATAACATCGTAGAAGGCGTCACATGGCGAGAGGGCAAAAGTGTGCATGTTATCTCAGGTCCTTCTTCCTCTTGTTATAAAGCCACCAGTCCCATCATAGGACTCTGCCCTGATGACCTTATCTAATCCTAATTACCTCCTAAAGGCTTCACCTCCAATAAACAGGTGAATTTGGGGATTTAGTTTCCAACACACGAAATTTGGAGGACACATTCAAACAATATCAACAGATATGTCAGAATTTAGGACTTCATGGGTACAGAGTTGACAAGTGCTGTAGGGCTGAGGTGTATAATTTAACCTACTTCTAGCTTCTCTTCAAGCATGAGTGGCAACTAAGTTTGCTGTTAATATTTACAGTGGAGTCACATAAACCTAAAGACACCATGGTGTGAATGGGCCCCTTTTTCTAAGTACTTTGTTGTAATGTTGGTTTTCTTTTTCCCTTTCTCATTTCTCCTCTAAATTTACTCTTTCTCTGATTAGGCCATATGGAGTCCAATCTAATTACTCTGATTGCATGCTCAGAATCCAGATTGTGTGAACTTCTTGTGATGCTTGATGGATGTGTAAATTGGCCACAGAATTGGTGTGAATCTGGTGTGAATCACCACAGAATGATTCACAAACTAATTCTGAGTGGTCTCGAAATGCAGATCTTTGTTATTTTATCTAATATTTTTTCCTGAGGACCTATTATTTTCCTTGTACTGTATTTTACATGCATTATTTCATTTAATCTTTGCAACAAATCTATTTTTGAATTCTCATTGCACAACTTTACCTCCTTTAATGGCCTTCATTAATTTTCCTCCATTGTTTTCCTTTTAATTGCATTTATTTTAATGCTGAATTCACTACCGTGCCGTAAGTTTTTGTTTCTTCAGTTTCTTCTGGGCAACCTTTTCTTCTTGTTTAGCAACCATCTGTTCCTTTTCAGTAAGGATCACGTCAGTGTGGCAGAGAGAGCTCATGTATGGGTTAATCCGACCATAGGCTCTGTAGGTCCAGCAGCGCATCTTCAGTGCTCTGTTCACTTGGATATGCTCAATGACCAGATAATCTACATCTAAACCCTTAAGTTCAGCATTACTCGCTGCATTTTTAAGCATGTGCAGCAAAAAC
>NW_012106075.1:370572-374487 GCF_000951045.1 Mandrillus leucophaeus | reverse complement strand
CTACTTCTAGCTTCTCTTCAAGCATGAGTGGCAACTAAGTTTGCTGTTAATATTTACAGTGGAGTCACATAAACCTAAAGACACCATGGTGTGAATGGGCCCCTTTTTCTAAGTACTTTGTTGTAATGTTGGTTTTCTTTTTCCCTTTCTCATTTCTCCTCTAAATTTCCTCTTTCTCTGATTAGGCCATATGGAGTCCAATCTAATCACTCTGATTGCATGCTCAGAATCCAGATTGTGTGAACTTCTTGTGATGCTTGATGGATGTGTAAATTGGCCACAGAATTGGTGTGAATCTGGTGTGAATCACCACAGAATGATTCACAAACTAATTCTGAGTGGTCTGGAAATGCAGATCTTTGTTATTTTATCTAATATTTTTTCCTGAGGACCTATTATTTTCCTTGTACTGTATTTTACATGCATTATTTCATTTAATCTTTGCAACAAATCTATTTTTGAATTCTCATTGCACAACTTTACCTCCTTTAATGGCCTTCATTAATTTTCCTCCATTGTTTTCCTTTTAATTGCATTTATTTTAATGCTGAATTCACTCCCGTGCCGTAAGTTTTTGTTTCTTCAGTTTCTTCTGGGATATCTCTTTCTTCTGGGCAACCTTTTCTTCTGGTTTAGGAACAATCTGTTCCTTTTCAGTAAGGATCACGTCAGTGTGGCAGAGAGAGCTCATGTATGGGTTAATCCGACCATAGGCTCTGTAGGTCCAGCAGCGCATCTTCAGTGCTCTGTTCACTTGGATATGCTCAATGACCAGATAATCTACATCTAAACCCTTAAGTTCAGTATTACTCGCTGCATTTTTAAGCATGTGCAGCAAAAACTTAGCACTCTTTTTGGGTCACCGACCTTGTGTCCAGCCCCACTGCTTGCCAACTTCATTATTGTAACGTCAGAATGGTACACACTGTTTCTGTAAAGTGACATCTTTTGGATACTTCGTGGCTTTTCAAATATGCATACCCTTGATGGCCTGGGCAGGTTCACAAGTGTTCTTTTTTGAGTGGAACACGAGGAACTCTTGGATCACAACTATGAATTGCATACCTTAAAGTGAACATGAAGATTGGAACCTCTTGATTTGCATGATTTTGTGGGGTTCTCGGAGGTCAAGTGACTAGCGAACCATTTTCACAGATTACCTCAAGCCGCTTAGGGCTTTTTTATGTGGAATATCTTCCTTTAAAGAGCCTTTTGCTGTCCCCCCAACCAAGAGATTTTCTGCTTTAGGCTTCCATTCACATTTTGATAATATTGTAAGGACTCTTGCATCTTTATAGAGATTTTTTTTTTCTTTTCCCCAAGACGGAGTCTCACTGTGTTGCCCAGGCTGGAGTGCAATGACACGATCTTGGCTCACTGCAACCTCCGCCTCCCAGGTTCAAGCAATTCTCCTGCCTCAGCCTTCTGAGTAGCTGAGAATATAGGTGCCTGCCACCATGCCCAGCTAATTTTTGTATTTTTAGTACAGATGGGGTTTCACTACCTTACCCAGCTGGTCTGGAACTCCTGACCTCAAGTGGTCTGCCCACCTTGGCCTCCCAAAGTGCTGGGATTACAGGCATGAGACACTGCGCTGGCCTGGAGATTTTTTGAAAAACATGTTTAATCCATGGTTCAGTCCATTGACATCTTCCCTTTCTGAAGAAAAGTGTTCCTTTTTTTTTCCTTTTATAGAGATGGGGTTTTGCCATGTTGCCCAAGCTAGTCTTGAACTGCTGGGCTCAAGCGATCCACCCGCTTCCGCCTCCTAAAGTGCTGGGATTACAGGCCTGAGTCACCGTGCGCTGCTGAAAATGTTCCTAAGAATAAAATTGTATTGATTACAGATTACCCCAAACACTTCAAGAAATTCTGGGCCAGGACTTAGGCCCCCATATCCCACAGAACCATTAACCAATCCTGAGGTTCTTCAAAGGAAAGAGAGGTACAATCCACACCTTTTTTTGTGGGGAAAGGTGGCTCCTCTAAGCCCTATTTTGAGGTTCTGATGTTTCTTGTCATCATGAGCAAAAAGGCAGCCTGTCTGCACCAGTACAAACTATTTTTAGATGCTCCTATTCTAAAACCTAGTTCTTCATTCTCTGTGGTTTTGGTTCTTCTCTGCAGGGAATGACCTTCATTTATTTCTGTTCCTATGCCCCCAATTCAGTTTATTTGATTAATGTTTCCAAAGGTTCAATGGGTTTCAGTCTAAATTTGTCCCGGAGGCTCTAGAGATGTCCGGCTGGACAGTGGGCCTCACTGAGGACGTCTGTCCCTGAGCTGGAGGCACGGCTTCCCATGGAGGCACTGCCACGTGGCATCCACACTTCCCACAGTACATCGGCTTCCCGAGGCCGCCACCCGACCCTGGTTACCTCGACCCAGACAGACCCGGGCGCGAGGCAGGGAGGCCGCAGGAAAGTTAGAAGGGCAAGAAGCCTGGAATGCAGTCAGAGGCTAGGCCTGGCAGACCTAGCATAGAGGTGCAGCTCCAGCCCTGGGTTGACATGCAGACAAGGCCTGGGACTTAGGGGACCCAAGACAGGTGAGCGTGGCCTTCTCAGCGGGATCAGAGTTCAGGGTTAACTAGAAGGAAGGCCCACGCAGGACCAGCAGGAGCAAGAGTCTCTCTGCCCAGACTCTGGCCAGGGTCGGGCCCTGGAACTCTCGCTTTATCCCCGGCCCACGCCCTCCCGGCCAATCCCAGCTGAGGCTGTGCGTGCGTCACAATGGGGCTCCTGTGACGTCATGCCGGCCCGGCCCGGCCCCGCCCCACCCCACGTGCTTGTCTGGAACCGCCTGTCCTCCTTGCTGCACCATGGCGACAGTACTTCCCCTCCGGCTCGGGCCTCCACCTGCCCCCATGCTCGGTCCTCTGTGGAACCAGGAGCTGTCCCACACCTTATGGAGACATACTTGGGATGAGGGACAATGACTTGCCCAAGAGCACCTGGCCAGTTGGAAAGGAGGAAGCGTCCCACACCCGTGGCCCTGTCTCCGGGGGTTGCTGCGTCCAAGAGGTCCACCCGTAGGGGTGAGCCTGAGTACGCGAACCCAAGCAGGAGAAGGGGGCTGGGAATCTCCGTGTGGCTGGCGACCCCTGCTCCTTCTAGGGCCTCTGCCTCTAGGTCTTTAATAAAGTATATACAATGACTGTATCAAATGCCTTTAAAAACAGTTTTTTTCTTAAAAAAAGAAAATAGCTATGTGTTATCATGAAATATGATTCATATACCATACAAAAATAGCTAACGTTATATTGAGATAGAACTCACATGCCATAGAATTCAGTGGCTTTTAATATAGTCACAGTTATGCAGCCATCACCAAAGTCAATTGTAGAATATTTTTATCATCCCAAAATGAAATCTTAACCGTCACCTCCCAATTCCCCTGAATTAGTCAGAATTCTCCAGAGAAAGGAAACCAATAGGACATATATGTATTTGAATTGGCTCTTGCAAGTCCTAAGATCTGCAGGGTCAGTCAGCAAGCTGGAGACCCGGAAGAGCTGATGGTTTTGTTCTAGTCTAAGTCCAAAGGCCTAAAAGCTAGGAGAGCCACTGGTGTAACTTCCATCTGAAGGTCAGTAGGCTCAAGACCCAGGAAGAAGCAATGTAGTTTAAGTCCAAAGGCAGAAGAATTGTCTCTTACTCAAGGGAGGGTTTTCTTTGTTCTAATCAGGCCCACCCACATTTGCAATTGGATTGGATGAGGCCCACCCACATTTGCAGTGGGCTTTACTCAGTCTACTGATTTAAATGCTAATCTCATCCAAAAACACCCTCACGGACACACCTGGAATAATGTTTGACCAAATATCTGGGCACTCTGTTCCTCAGTCAGGGTGACAAATAAACCATCACATCTGCCAGTTTCTACAGCCCAAGGCAACCACTAGTCTACTTTCTG
>NW_012106075.1:364637-365807 GCF_000951045.1 Mandrillus leucophaeus | reverse complement strand
CCATTCTCCTGCCTCAGCCTCCCGAGTAGCTGGGACTACAGGCGCCCGCCACCACCCCCAGCTAATTTTTGTATTTTTAGTAGAGACGCGGTTTCACTGTGTGAGCCAGGATGGTCTTGATCTCCTGACCTCATGGTCCGCCCACCTGACCTCATGGTCCGCCCACCTCCGCCTCCCAAAGTGCTGGGAGCGTGAGCCTCCGTGCCCGGCTATGCAGGAGCTTTTCGAAGCCTTTATTTCTCCGTGTTTCTCCCTCCCCAGCCTCTTCCCTCCTAGGTGCTCTGGTGTGTCTGCTTCTGGCCCCATCTCTTTTCCCTTGCTCCAGGTGGCTACAGCTGGCATATGCCTTTAAATACTTTTGACAAACACCGCTGGGAAGGTGGCTCCAATGCTGAAAGTTCTGAGGGTGATGAAACAAAGGCAAGCCTCTGAGTCAGCCCCTCTGGGTGCTGCCACACCGGTCGAAAAATACAACCACAGTTTTTTGAGAACAAGGACCTTATTGGCCTCTCTGGCACAAGCAAGCTGCACCAGGAATGTGGGCTATCATCTCCATGGCTGCTTTCTGAATTGGGGATTGAGAGGTGGTTGGGGGTTACATTGAAATGCCACAATATCTCTTACTAAAAATTTAGCTGCCTCTTTTTCATTAAGCAGTCCCTCGGTGGTTGTTTTTTATTATCCCAAAATTCAGGAAAAGTAAATTCTGACATTTTTTGCCAGTTTAATTGTTGCTTTAGTGGAGGGATGGGTTTTGGAGTTCTCTATTGCACCATTTTCAGTGACATCACCTTCTTTAACATTCTTAAAAGCCCTCCTAGTCACACCCATACATCATTTTGAGGTATCAGAGAAGGGTCTTATCATTTATAATGGACAGAAATTTATTAGCTCACTGTTCTGGAAGACTCCAGGATCTGGCAAGGGCCTGCTTGCTGGGTGGTCCCATAGTGGAAGGGCAAAGAAAGAGTGAGAAACAGAGAGAGAGAGAGAGAGAGAGAGAAAGAGATAGTGCAAGAGGTAGCTGAACTGGTGCTTTTATAAGGAACTCACTCCCACAGTAATGAATCTTCTCCTGTAAAAATGGCATTAATCCATTCATGAGGGCGGAGCCCACGTGACCCAAACACCTCCCATTAGGCCCAACCTCCCAGCATTGCTGCATTGGGA
>NW_012106075.1:358275-364132 GCF_000951045.1 Mandrillus leucophaeus | reverse complement strand
GCCCGCCTTGGCCTCCCAAAGTGCTGGGATTACAGGCATGAGCCACTGCGCCTGGTATACAATTTCTTGAGTGCTATGTTCACTGACAATCAGAATTCTTTCCTACTTGTCTCTTTTCACTGAGGGTAGGAGAACTAAGTAATAAAAACACCTCCCTTCCGCTATTCGAGTCCATGTTTCCTGCCACTATTTCTGACACTATTCTGGTTTCCCAACAGCAAATTCTGTGGGTGGAAGAATAATGTTTTTCTTGTAAGAACACCAGTTATATTGGGTTAAGGCCCACCGATATAATGGCCCTGGTTCCAAATACAGTCACATTCTGAGATACTGGGGATTTGGATGTCAATATATGAATTTGGGAGTGGGGGACACAACTCAGCCTGTAACATACAGGAAGAGGGATTAGAGACGTGCACCACCGTCCCTGGCTAATTTTTGTATTTTAGTAGAGATGGGGTTTTGCCATGTTGGCCAGGCTGTTCTCGAACTCCTGACTTTAGGTGATCCACCCACCTTGGCCTTCCAAAGTGCTGGGATTACAGGCGTGAGCCACCACGCCCGGCCGACATTTTTTCTTTATAAATTATCCAGTCTTAGGTGTTCATTTATAGCAACACAGGCCAAGATAGCCCCTATTCAGAAATTTTTCCCATTGTTCTTCCCCAGCTTAATTTGAATCTCACGGGAGTAGAAGTGTACATACGGGCACAGACGAACACACACAAACACAGAGAGGGAAAGGCACCGAGAGTTTGGGAGACGGAAAACGATTCAGTGCGGTTCTTTGCCAGTGACTTTCCCGTGTGGCACGGTGCCAGCTCCCTGCTCTGCTTTCGTCCGTTGTCATACTCATTTGGTGCCTTCGATCCCTCCATTCTGAGATTTGTTCTCCCTGTGCCGTTTGCTGTCCAGTCTTCATTTGTGCCGCTCACCTGGCCCTGGACTCATTTTTATCCGTCTCTTTCTCTGGTGGCGTATTGGATGGGATGGCCAGACTCTGTTCCATGTTGAGCAAGGAGGGTTCAGGAGGGGAGCATTTGGGCTAAGAGCCTGCAGCACACCAAGAGCTGTGGGGCTTTCCCTTCAAGCATCTGGAAAGGAAGTGCTGGGATTAGGCTGGAGCCCATCAGGCTCAGAGGCCCAGAGGCCAGAGACAGGAGGGGAGGCACCTTTGCCCAGTGTATCAGTCACACCTGCTGTCCCCAGCCCTCACCCAGCAGGGGTTTGGTGCTGCTCACTCTTGTTAACACCCACATTAGTAGCCTGTGCCTGTGCCACTGATTCCTGCTGGCAGGGTGAGGGGCAGGCAAGGCTGTCCCACGGCATGGCTGCGCAGAGCCCACAGCAGAACTCTATATATTTTTTTTAGAGATGTGGTCCTGCTATCTATATCGTCCACACCGGAGTGCAGTGGCTACTCACAGGCGTGATCTCAGATCACGGCTCACTGAAGCCTTGAACTCCTGGGCTCAAGTGATCCTCCTGCCTCAACCTCCTGAGTAGCTGGGACTATAGCACTGCACCACCACGCCGGGTTCTAATATAATAAATGTTGATGGCAGCTCTGACAAGTGCTGGAGCGGCACCTGGGCCCCGCCTTCCCAGAACACAAGGGCGACTCTATGGCCTTTTCCTTGCTCTGAGTCTCAGCCTTCAGTCCACCTGAACACCATGCCTGATCCCAGAAGCCACATTCTAAGCTCTCCTCTGGCGAGGTGCCTCCCAGGCTCAAGCAGCTTCCAAGTCCCCATTGACTCTGGTCCAAGTCTCAAACCCATTCATAGCCCTGGGTTTGGTGGCTGGGGTTTCATGGCACTGCCTGGCCTCTCCCTCCCAGTCTCGCTTCCCTTTTCCTGTGGCCCACCGCTCTCCCTGCATCTGTCACACTGGTCTCCATGCACCCCTGCTGAGCCCCCTTCTCTCCTGGCCCATCAGTCGGAATGGAAGTTCTGCTGTCCTCCAACTTTTGAATTCCAACCTGGCCTTTACTCAAGCCCATGCTGGGGAGCTTTTCCTGACTAGGAACTCCTTGAGCCTAACCTTATACCAAGAAGTCCCTGGGACCTCCACAAAGTAAGGGCTGATGTAATATGAAAGTTGTACAGTTGTCATCCCACGGACTGTTTGCAGCTCATTGCAGGACCAGGCCCTGCTCAGCCCGAGGAGCGGTGTTGAATGGTGGGAAAATGGGTCAAGGTTTAGGACTCTGGTTTGGCTCCTCCCACTAACTACCGTGTGTGCTTGGACAAATCTCTCCTTCTCTCTTGGTCTCGGTTTCTGCATCTGTAAAGTCAGGGCCCAGAGAACTGATTGAATCAGGTGTTCTTGTCAGCCTGCACATTATAAGTATTTGGGGAGTTTCAAAAAACAAGATAAAACGGAATATCCCAACTACGACTCCAGACCATTAAAATAATTTTATAGTTTTATGAGGGTAGAGCCAGACATAGTTTAAAAAATCTTCCCGGCCGGGCGCGGAGGCTCACGCCTGTAATCCCAGCACTTTGGGAGGTAGAGGCAGGTGGATTACCTGAGGTCAGGAGTTCGAGACCAGCCTGGCCAACATGGTGAAATCCCATCTCTAGTAAAAATACAAAAAATTAGCCGAGCGTGGTGGCGGACGCCTGTAGTCCCAGCTACCCGGGAGGCTGAGGTTGAACCAGGGAGGCAGAGGTTGCAGTGAGCCTAGATCGTGCCGCTGCACTCCGGCCTAGGCGACAGAGTGAGACTCTATCTCAAAAAAAAAAAAAAAAAAGAAAAGAAAAGAAAAAAAAAATGTACCCAGGTGATTCCAGTGTGCAGCTGGCTTTGTGAACTATGAGAATAGTCTCCAGACCATTCCACCTTTCCCAGTCTCCAGATTGACATCTTTGCTGGAGGAGGCCGAGTGATCTAGAGGGCCCTACTTATTCTGAACTCTTGGTCACTGAGCCCTGTGTAGATACCAAAGCCCCTGCAGCACTTCCAGTAGCAACAGAAGGAGCAGGTTAAAAGCAACAACAGGAACAATGATGAGGGTGATGATGGCAGCTGGTGTTTCCAGCTTCTCATGCGTCTCACTTTTCTTCCACTCCCTCTAAAGGGGACACTGCAATTGACCATCCAGATCCGCCTTTGGAAAAGAAACATTTCTTGGCCACACTGCTGGGAATGCTGTTGGCAGACAGCCTTCAGCCGTCAGGCCCCTCTAAACGTGCCTCCACCCAACCAGTCTAATTTCCTTCAGCAACACCCTTTTAGGGTGCGGATAAACACATGGGTTGGCTGAGGCCTCCACTGAAGGCAGCCAGTTTCTGCCTCTTCCTGACCCTGCTTCGTTCTCTTCTCTTCTGTGGGTGGTGATCACAGGGCACTCCCTAAGAAACCTGCACACTAACCTCCCTCTCAGATACTGCTTCCGGAGAGCCCAACCTGTGACCGCTAGGCCAGGAGGGGTCTGAGGAAGAAGATGCTAAGATGGGATTCTGGCTCTGGATCACCCACTGCTTGGCTGCTGATAAGGACCCTTTTGCTGGGGGTAGATGGAGTGGGCATATGCCCCCGCACAGAGCAGAGGTACCATTGTTCAAACTGTCACAGCTGGTGGATGCAGAGGTGGAAGGGAATGTACCAGTGAATGATGAATGTGGGAGAGCCAGTCATTGTCAGGAGAGTGGGACTGGAGTGGCTGCAGCTAAGCAGAGCCTGATTAATCAGCAATTTAAAGCTAAATGAGAAAAGCTGCAGGATTTCCTTCGGAGCATGTAAAGCCTCGGAAGGATGGAGAAAGCTGAGGCCCGGGCCCAGGTCTTAATTGTGAGTAACTGCACCCAAAGAAGGGGAACTCCGGCTGGGCACGGTGGTTCACACCTGTAGTCCCAGTACTTTGGGAGGCCGAGGCGGGAGGATCACCTGAGGTCGAGAGTTTGAGACTAGTCTGACCAACATGGACAAACACTATCCTACTAAAAACACACAAAAAATTAGCTGGGCGTGGTGGTGCATGCCTGTAATCCCAGCTGCTTGGGAAGCTGAGGCAGGAGAATCGCTTGAACCTGGAGGAGGAGGTTGCGAGGAGCCGAGGTCATGCCATTGCACTCCAGCCTGGGCAACAAGAGCAAAACTCCGTCTCAAAAAAAAAAAAAAAAAAAAAAAGAGGAACTCCCCATCTGAACAGGCCTGCCACACCAAGGTCATGAGCTGGTTGGAAAATTATGGGGACCATGAAGCATGGATGGGGCAAGATGCAACCTCAAATCCTGAATCACCAGATTTTCCCAAATCCTCCGAGTCTGCAGAACTGGCTCCCTCCTCCTTATTTAGGGAGAATTCCTCTCTCGCTTGCAGACAGTGCAGAGGCCACTCCCCTGCAAAACCACATCACCCACCTCAGATCTTCCTCCACCTCACAATCTGGCCAGTAGGCCACTAACGAGGGTTAAGTCACGGTGTGTCCCAGCTGGGTATGTGCTAGTCTGAAAAGGGAGAGATGATCTTTTGCTCCAAAGAAGCTACAGGACCTAGTCCCCATAGACCAGCAGGGATGGGGAGAGTCCTCATGGGGCTGGATCTGAGGGCCTGAGTCAAGGGCAGGGAGAAACAAATTTGGAAGATGAGGACTTCCTCAATTTGGAAGCACTCCCCCGGGATATAAGATTTGTCATCCTGAAAAGGAGTCCAGAAGTTGGTACAAAAATGTCACTGTGGCCGGGCGTGGTGGCTCACACCTGTAATCCCAGCACTTTGGGAGTCTGAGGCGGGTGGATCACGAGGTCAAGAGATAGAGACCATCCTGGCCAACATGGTGAAACCCTGTCTCTACTAAAAATACAAAACTTAGCTGGGCTTGGTGGTATACGCCTGTAGTCCCGCCTACTTTGGAGGCTGAGGCAGGAGAATTGCTTGAACCCAGAAGGCGGAGGTTGCAGTGAGCCAAGATCACGCCACTGCACTCCAGCCTGGCGACAGAGCAAGGCTCTGTCTCAAAAAAATAAAACAAAACATGTAATTACACTGGCACTAGAACTAAGTGAGGTTAAAAAGGCCCACATTGCCAGAGACAGTGGGAGAAGGAATGAGAAGTTTCAGTGACGTGAGCGTGCTCAGATGGATGATGCCGTGTAAGGCTGGTAAACCCACCAGGTGAGGTCGCACCACAGAGGCCCCCGAAGATTTCACCACTTACCAAAGCAGCCAGAAGTATGCGGGAGAGGAATCCCAGCACCACAGGAATGTTGGAGTGCATCTCTTCAGAGGGCCAAGACAGAGGTAGGAGATGCCTTTGCTACACACTGTGCAATGGGGATGAGTGGGCCCTAAAACCCTTGAGACAAGCTGGTAGCATAAAACCACGTGAGTGCAAGCATCTCAGTAAGTGGAAGAGCAGAGTGACAGCCAAGGGGTCATCATGTGATGATAAAAGGTCAATTCAGTAGGCATATATAATAATTATAAATATATGAGCTCAATATCAGAGTACTTCAATATATAATACAAGTATTGACAGGTCTGAAGGGAGTAATTAACAATAATACAATAATAGGAGGGGACTTCAGTACCCCACATACATGAGTGCATAGGGCATCCATACAGAAATCCTATAAAAAGCTGACTCAGGCTGGGCGCGGAGGCTCACGCCTGTAATCCCAGCACTTTGGGAGGCCGAGACGGGCGGATCACCTGAGGTCGGGAGTTCGAGACCAGCCTGACCAACATGGAGAAGCCCTGTCTCTACTAAAAATACAAAGTTAGCCGGGCATGGTGGCACTTGCCTGTAATCCCAGCTACTCGGGAGGCTGAGGCAGGAGAATCACTTCAACCCGGGAGGCGGAGGTTGCAGTGAGCGGAGATCATACCATTGCAGTCCAGCCTGGGC
>NW_012106075.1:356461-357840 GCF_000951045.1 Mandrillus leucophaeus | reverse complement strand
TTAGCCAGGATGGTCTCGATCTCCTGAACTCGTGATCCGCCTGTCTCGGCCTCCCAAAGTGCTGGGATTACAGGCTTGAGCCACCGCGCCCGGCCTAAAAATATATTGTTGATGAAAAACCCAAACTCTGTAAAATATTTGAAGAAATTTATTCTGAGCCAAATGTGGGGACCATGATCCATGACACAGCTCCATCATTTGCAGGAGGTCCTGAGAACATGTACCCAAGTTGGTTAGGTTACAGCTTGGTTTTATGCATTTTAGGGGGACAGAATTTACAGACAGATACCAATCAGAACATGTAAGATATACATCGATTTGGTCTAGAAAGGCAGGACAACTGAAAATGGGGGACTTCCAGGTCATAGGTGGATTAAAAGGTTTTCTGATTGGCAATTGGTTGAAAGAGTTATTATCCAAAGACCTAGAATCAGTAGAGAGTCCACATTAAGATAGGTCCTGGAAGGCCGGGCGTGGTGGCTCAAGCCTGTAATCCCAGCACTTTGGGAGGCCAAGATGGGCGGATCACGAGGTCAGGAGATCGAGACTATCCTGGCTAACATGGTAAAACCCCATCTCTACTAAAAAATACAAAAAACTAGCTGGGCAAGGTGGCGGGCGCCTGTGGTCCCAGCCACTCGGGAGGCTGAGGCAGGAGAATCACTTCAACCCGGGAGGCGGAGGTTGCAGTGAGCGGAGATCATACCATTGCAGTCCAGCCTGGGCAATAAGAGCGAAACTCTGTCTCCAAAAAACAACAACAAAGCTGGCTCTAACAACACTATAGACCAGTACCTAACAGACACACGCAGAACTCTCCACCCAGCTGCAGAATACACGTTCTTCTCAGGCATACACGGAACACTTTCCAGGATAGGTCACATGTCAGATCACATAACAAGTCTTAACACATTTAAGAAGGTTGAAATCATTACAAGCGTCTTTTCTGACCACAATGAAATGAAACTAGACACCAATAACAGCAAGAAAATGGGAAAAGTCACGAATACATGGAAATTAAACAACCTACCCTTGAACAATCATTGAGTCTAATAAATCAAAAGGGAATTTAAAGATATTGTTGAAGGCCAGGCGCACTGGCTCAAGCCTGTAATCCCTGCACTTTGGGAGGCCGAGGCAAACAGATCACTTGGAGGTCAGAAGTTTGAGAACAGCCTGACCAACATAGTGAAACCCTGTCTCTACTAAAAATACAAAAATTAGCCGGGCATGGTCGCACATGCCTGTAGTCCCAGCTACTCAGGAGGCTGAGGCAGGAGAATTACTTGAACCCAGGAGGCTAGGTTACAGTGAGCTGAGATGGTGCCACTGCTCTCCAGCCTGAGTGACAGAGATTCCATCTAAAAAATAAATAAAAA
>NW_012106075.1:349967-351156 GCF_000951045.1 Mandrillus leucophaeus | reverse complement strand
AAAAAAAAAAAAAAAAGGTCCTAGAGATCAAGGTTCTTACTATGTAGATGAAGTCTCATAGGTGGCTGCCTTTAGAGGCAATAGATGGCAAATGTTTCCTATTCAGACCTTTAAAAGGTGCTAGACTCACAGCTAATCTCTTCAGGATCAGATAAAGACCTGGAAAAGGAAAGGAATTCTTTACAGAATGAGAATTCTCCCCACAAGAGACAGCATTGGAGGGCCATTTCAAAATATGGCAAGGAAATATATTTTGAAGTAAAATATTTTAATTTCTTTTGGGGCCTGCTGTCTGTCATGTGATGCTATACTAGGGTCAGGTTAGAATTTGGTGTCAAATTTTTATTACTACAAAGACTGTTTTGTCAGTCTTAAGATCTCTGTTTTAACGTTAATTCTGGGAGTTGTGCCTGAATTCCAAAGGGAGGAGGCCATAACAAGGCATGTCCAACCCCCTTTCCATCATGGAAACTTAAGAAACTCAACTAGTTTCTTAAGTTTACTTTGGAATCCCCTCGGCTGAGAGGAGGGATCCATTCTGTCAGTTGTGGGGCTTAGAATTTCATCTTTGGTTTACAGTATCTCAAGACACATAAAAAAAATAACACAACATACTAAGAGGAAAGTTTGTAGTGATAAATGCCTATACTAAAAAAGAAGAAAGGTCTCAAATAAGCAATTAACGTTACATCTAAAGGAACTAGAAAAAGAATAAACTAAAATCAAAGTTAGCAGAAATAAGAAAATAATAAAGGTTAGAACATAAATAAGTCTAATAGAGAATAGTGTTACCAGACAAGATTGGAGTCTGCTTGCCTGGCACAGTGAGGCCAAACATCCACACTGAGGTTTGCATAGGGGGAAAGGAGGGCATTCATTTACAGGGTGCCGAATAAGGAGAATTAGGCAGCTCATGCTTAAGACCTGACCTCCCTGATGGCTTGCATGCAAGAGTTGCTTTTTTGTTTGTTTGTTTGTTTGTTTGTTTTTGAGACAGGGCCTTGCCCTGTCGCCCAGGCTGGGGTGCAATGGTGTGACCTTGGCTCACTTCAACCTCTACCTCCCGAGTTCAAGTGATTCTTCTGCCCCAGCCTCCCAAGTAACTGGGATTACAGGCGTGTGTCGCCACGCCAAGCTAATTTTTTGTATCTTTAGTAGAGAAGGGGTTTCACCATGTTGGCCAGGCTGG
>NW_012106075.1:339111-349917 GCF_000951045.1 Mandrillus leucophaeus | reverse complement strand
CACGCCCAGCTAATTTTTTGTATCTTTAGTAGAGAAGGGGTTTCACCATGTTGGCCAGGCTGGTCTCAAACTCCTGACCTCAGGTGATCCACCAACCTGGGCCTCCCAAAGTGCTGGGATTACAGGCGTGCACCACCACGCCCAGCTAATTTTTGTATTTTTAGTAGAGACAGGGTTTGTCATCTCACGCTGAGATTAATGACACATACACATAGAGTGGGTTAAGGACAGGAAAGTTTATTTATTTTTTATTTTCTTTTATTTCTTTTATTTTTTTTTTTCGAGACAGAGTTTCACTCTTGTGACCCAGAATGGAGTGCAATGGCATGATCTCAATTCACTGAAACCTCCACCTCCTGGGTTCAAGAGATTCTCCTGCCTCAGCCTCCTGAGTAGCTAGGATTACAGGCATGTGCCACCACGCTTGGCTAATTTTGTATTTTTCTTTTTTAGTAGAGACGGGGTTTCTCCATGTTGGTCAGGCTGGTCTCGAACTCCCGGCCTCAGGTGATCCACCTGGCTTGGCCTCCTATAATCCCAAAGTGCTGGGATTATAGGCATGAGCCACTGTGCCCGGCCTATTTTTTATTTTTTTTTTTATTTTTTTGAGATGAAGTTTCACTCTTGTAGCCCAGGCTGGAGCGCAATGGCACGATCTTGTCTCATTGCAACCTCTGCCTCCTGGGTTCAAGCAATTCTCCTGCCCCAGCCTCCCAAATAGCCAGGATTACAGGTGTGCGCCACCACACCCAGTTAATTTTTTGTATCTTTAGTAGAGACAGGGTTTCACCATGTTGGCAAGACGGGGTTTCTCCTGACCTCAGGTTATCCATGCACCTTGGCCTCCCAAAGTGCTGGGATTACAGGCATGAGCCACTGCACTTGGCCTCAATGGCATTCTTTACAGAAATACAAAAAAATCCTAAAATTCATATGGAATCACAAAAGACCCCAAATAGCCAAAGCAACGTTGAGCAAGAAGAAAAGCTAGAGGCATCACAACTCTTGTTTTCAAAATATATTACAAGAGTTCATGACCAGCCTGGGCAACATAAAAAGATCCCGTCTCTGCAAAAAATTTAAACTGGGCATGGTGGCATGCACCTACAGTCCTAGCTACCCAGGAGGCTGAGGTGGGAGGACTGCTTGAGCCCAGGAGTTGGAGGTTACAATGATCACAACTGTGCATTCTGGGTGACAGAACAAGACACTGTCTCAAAAACAAAATAACAACAGAAACTCAAAGCTACGTTAATCAAAACAGTATGGTACTGGCATAAAACAGCCATATAGACCTATAGAACGGAATAGAAAACCCAGAAATAAATCCACTCATCTATGGTCAACTTATCTTTGACAAGGATGCCAAGAAAATACAGTGAGGAAAGGATAATCTCTTCAATGTTGGGAAAACTAGATGTCTACATGCAGAAGAATGAAATTGGAACTTTACCTGACATCATGCACAAAAATCAACGAAAAATAGATTAAAGACATAAACTTAAGACTGGAGACTACAAAACTATTAGAAGAAGAAAACACAGGGGTAAGATTCTTGACATTGATCTGAGTAATTTTTTTTTATATGACACTAAAAGCACAGGAAAAAAGGCAAAAATAGACAAGTGGATTGCATCAAGCTGAAAAGCTTCTGCATAGCAAAGGAAACAAAAGAGTGGGAAAGGCAACCTATGGGATGAGAAAAAATATTTGAAAACCGTGTATCTGATAAGGGATAAATAAATATCCAAAATATATCAGGAATTCATACAACTCAGCCAAATAAAAAAACCCAAATAACTCAATTTTAATTTTTTATTTTTTTATTTTTGAGATGGAGTCTTGCTCTGTCACCCAGGCTGGAGTACAATGGCATGATCTTGGCTCACCGCAACCTCCGCCTCCCAGGTTGAAGCGATTCTCCTGCCTCAGCCTCCCGAATAGTTGGGATTACAGGTGCCCACCATCATGCCTGGCTAATCTTTTTATTTTTTAAGTAGAGACAGAGTTTCACCATGTTGGCCAGGCTCGTCTCGACCTCCTGACCTCAGACGATCCACCCGCCTTGGCCTCCCAAAGTGCTGGGATTACAGGCGTGAGCCATCGTGCCCGCCTATAATTCAGTTTTTAAATGGGCAAAATACCTGAATGGACACTTCTCAGAAGAAGACATACAGGCCAGGCATGGTGGCTCATGCCTATATCCCAGCGCTGTTGAAGACCAAGGCAGGCAGATGGATCCCTTGAGCTCAGGAGTTGGAGACCAGCCTGGCCAATATGGTGAAACCCTGTCTCTACTGAAAATACAAAAATTAGCCAGTGTGGTGGGACATACCTGTGGTCCCAGCTACACGGGAGGCTGAAGCAGGAGAATCGCTTGAGCCCAGAAGGTGGGGGTTGCAATGACCTGAGATCATACCACTGCACTCCAGCCTGGGTAACAGAGTGAGACTTCATCTCAAAAAGAAAAAAAAAGAAGAAGACATACATACAGCAGCCAATAGATATACGAAAGGGCACTTAACACCACCAATCATTAGGGAAATGCAAATCAAACCCACAATTAGCTATGACCTCACACCTGTCGAAATGGCTACTATGAAAAAGACAAAAGATAACATGTTAGTGAGGATGTGGATCTAATGTACAGCAATGTGAATATAGTTAACAATAGTATATTAAAGACTTGAAATGTGCTAAGTGGGTAGATACAACTACAAAAAATACCCTAGAAAAAATCAGACACGAGAAACCGCAGTTAATGAACTAATTGAAGGAGAAAAGAGATGTAGGGCATATGGAAAACAAATAGCAAAATGTCAGAAGTCAGTCTTTATAGGCTGGGCATGGTGGTTCACGCTTGTAATCCCAGCACTTTGGAGGCTGAGGTAGGTGGATCACTTGAGGTCAGGAGTTCGAGACCACCCTGGCCAATATGGTGAAACCCCATCTCCACAAAAATACAAAAATTAGCTGGGAGTGGTGGCATGTGCCTGTAATCTCAGCTACTTGAGAGGCTGAGGCACAAGAATTGCTTGAACCTGGGAGGCGGAGGTTGCAGTGAGCCCAAATTACACCACTGCACTCCAGCCTGGGCAACAGAGCAAGATCCTGTCCCACGCAACTTGCCCCCCCACAAAAAAAAAAAAAGAGCTGAGGCAGGAAGATTGCCTGAGCCCAGGAGTTCACAGTTACAGTGAGCTATGGTCACACACTGCACTCTAGCCTGGGTGACAGAGCAAGACCCTGTCTCAAAAAAACCAAAACCAAACAAAACCAAACAAAAAAAATTTGTCACTTTACCACAGACAAATTAGAACATTATGTACAGATGGTCCGCGACTAAAATGATTTGGCATACGATTTTCGAGTTTATGATGGTGGGAGAGAAGGGCACATTCAGTAGAAACCATACTTCATACTTTTGATTTTTAAAAAAATTAAACAAAAATATTTAGTGGTTGCCAGGACCCCTGGTGCAGGGCGCGGTGGGCCTGGCCAGAGCCGCAGATTGGAGGCCCAGTTTTTCACTTTCAGTAAAATAGTCAATAAATTACATGAGATATTCAACACTTTATTATAAAATAGGCTTTGTGTTAGATGATTTTGTCCAACTCTAGGCTAATGTTAAGTGTTCTGAGCTTGTTTAAGATAGGCTAGGCTAAACTATGATGTTTAGTAGCTTCAGTGTATTACATGCATTTTCAACTTATCATATTTTCAACTTACAATAAACTTCTTAGGATGTAATCCCATTGTTTAAGTTGAGGAGCATCTGTATTGACAAAATTCATCCAGAAGAATAACAATTATAAATAATGTATGTACCTAGCAACAGAGGCCCAAAATACATGAATCGAAGGGATAAATATAAAGCTGTTAAAAATAGTTGGAGACTTCAGTACCCCACATTTAATTAATTTATTAATTTATTTATTGAGACAGAGTTTCATTCTTGTTGCCCAGGCTGGAGTGCAATGGTGAGATCTCGGCTCACTGCAACCTCCGCCTCCTGGGTTCAAGAGATTCTCCTGCCTCAGCCTCCAGAGTAGCTGGGATTACAGGTGTGCGCCACCACACCCGGCTAATTTTGTATTTAGATGGTGTTTCTCCACGTTGACCAGGCTGGTCTTGAACACTTGACGTCAGGTGATCTGCCCACCTCAGTCTCCCAAGGTGCTGGGATTACAGGCATGAGCCACTGTGCCCGGCCCCACCCACTTTTAATAGATAGAACAATTGGACAGAAGAGCAAGAAGAAAATAGAAGGCTTGAGCATCATTATGAACCAACTAATAGACACATTTAGAACACTCCACCCAACAACAGTAGAACACATATTCTTCTCACATTCTATAATTAGAAATGAAGGACTAGAATGAATGGGGACATTACTACCAACACAAAGGATTATGAAGGAATACCATGAACACTTAAGTGCTAACAAATTAGGTAAGTGAGATGAAATGGGCAAATTCCTAGAGACACACAAATTACCAAAACTGACACAAGAAACAGAAAATATGAATAAACTTATAACAAGAGATTGAATTAGTAAACTACCCACAAAGGAAAGCCTAGTCCTAGAGGGCTTTACAGGAAAATTCTTTTCTTTCTTTTGTTTTTGAGACGGAGTCTTGCTCTGTTGCCCAGGCTAGAGTGCAGTGGCGCGATCTCGGCTCACTGCAAGCCTTGCCTCCCAGGTTCACTCCATTCTCCCGCTTCAGCCTCCCAAGTAGCTGGGACTACAGGTGCCCGCCACCATGCCCAGCTAATTTTTTTTTTTTTTTTTTTGTATTTTTAGTAGAGACAGGGTTTCACCATGTTAGCCAGGATGGTCTCAATCTCCTCGCCTCATGATCCACCTGTCTCGGCCTCCCAAAGTGCTGGGATTACAGATGTGAGCCACCGCGCCCGGCCAAGGAAAATTCTACTGAACATTTAAAGAATTAATATCAATTCTTTACAAACTCTTCCAAAAGACAGAAGAAGAGGGAACATTTCCTAGCTCATTCTATGAGGCCAGTATCACCCTGTTACCCAAATCAAATATATCACAAGAAAAGCAAACTACAGACCAATGTCTAATCTAAATATAGAGGAAGAAAATCCTCAACAAAATCCAGAGCAAACCACATTCAGCAAAATGTAAAAAGAGCTGTATGACATGCTTAAGTGGGATTTGTCCAGGGAATATCGGGCTGGTTTAAAAATCCAAAATCAATTAATGTAAGACACCATATCAATAGAATCTAAACAAAACCAATAGACAGAAAAAGCATTTGACAAAATCCAACACCCTTTCATGATAAAGTCTATGAAAGGGAAGTCAGCATCCAACAGTCTTGGAATAGTGTGGGAGTTTTCTAAAGGGCATCTTAAGAAAAGCCTACAGCTAACATTGCACTTAATAGTGAAAGACAGATGCCTTACCCTAGTTCTAAGATCAGGAACTTAGAAGACCATCACTTCTTTTAAACCTTGCAGTAGAGATTTTAAACAAAAACAAGAAATAAAAGTCATCTAGATTGGAAAGGAAGAAGTAAAACTATCCCTATTCCAGATGAATCCACAGGATACACAGAAAATCCTAAGGAATCCACAAAAACCTTTTAATTCCACAAGTTTGCAGGATAAAAGATTGCTATGCAAAAATCTATTGTATTTCTATCTACTAGCAATGGGCCGGGTGTGGTGGCTCACGCCTGTAATCCCAGCACTTTGGGAGGCCAAGGAGGACTGCTTGAGCTCAGCAGTTCAAGACCAGCCCGGGCAACATAGCAAGATCCCACCTCTTAAAAAAATGTAAAAAAAGAAATTAAAAATAAAAAATATATACTAGCAATGAACAATTCCAAAATAAAATTAAGAAAATAATTACATTTTAAATATCCTTAAAATAGTAAAGTATATAGGAATAAATTTAATAAGAGAAGTATAAAATTTATACTCTAAAAACTACAAAACTTCATTAAAAGAAATTAAGACAGACCTAAATAAAACTTTCCATGTTTGTGGATGGGAATATTGTTAAGATGTTGGTACCTCTGAAATTGATCTAGAGAATCAATGCAATTCTATCAAAATAATGACTGGATCCTTTGTGGAAACTGACAAGCTGGTTCTAAAATTTGTATGGGTACTCGATGCAGCAGCGTAGCCAAAACAATCTTGAAAAAGAACAAAGTTGGAGGACTCATACTTCTGGATTTCAAAATTTACTATGAAGCAACAGTAACTAAGAGATGGTGGTACTGGCATGAGGATAGACACATAGATCAATGGAATAAAATTGAGAGTCCAGAAATAAATTCATCTATCTATGGTCAACTGATTTTCAACAGGGCTGCAAAGACCATTCAGTGGAAAAAGAAGAGTCTTTTCAACAAATGGTTCTGGGATAACTCGATATCCACATGCAAAAAATGAAGTTGTATGCCCACCTCATGCCATATACAAAATTAAGTCAAAATAGACCAAAGACCAAAATGTAAGAGCCCAAACTATAACTCTTTTACAAGAAAACATAGGTCTAAGACTTTGTGAGCTTGGGTTCTTAGACATGATGTCAAAAGCACAAACAACATAATAAAAAATAGATACATTTGGCTTCATCAAAATTAAAAACTTTTGTGTTTCAAATGACACTATCAATAAAATGAAAAGACAGCCCACATAATGGGTGAAAATATTTGCAAGTAATATACCTGACAAGGAATTCATATCTAGAATATTGTGTTAGTCCTTTTTGCACTGCTATAAATAAATACCTGAGACTGGGTAATTTACGAAGACATTTATTTGGTTCACGGTTCTGCAGGCTGTACAAGCAGGCACCTACATCTGCTCACCGTCTTTTTTTTTTTTTTTTTTTTGAGATGGAATCTGGCTCTGTCGCCCAGGCTACAGTGCAGTGGCCGGATCTCAGCTCACTGCAAGCTCCGCCTCCTGGGTTTACGCCATTCTCCTGCCTCAGCCTCCCGAGTAGCTGGGACTACAGGCGCCCGCCACCTCGCCCGGCTAGTTTTTTGTATTTTTTTTAGTAGAGACGGGGTTTGCATGTTAGCCAGGATGGTCTCGATCTCCTGACCTCGTGATCCACCCGTCTCGGCCTCCCAAAGTGCTGGGATTACAGGCTTGAGCCACCGCGCCCGGCCTATCTGCTCAGCTTCTGAGAAGGCCTCAGGAAGCTTATAATCACGGCAGAAGGCAAAGAGGGAACAGGCACATCACATGGCAAGTGTGAGAGTGGGAGAGAGGCAAGGAGGTGCCAAGCTCCTTTTAACAACCAGCTCTCAAGTGAACTAAGAGAGTGAGAACTCAGTTGTTACCATGGGGAGGGCACTGAGCCATTCATGAGGGATCTGTCCCTGTGACCCAAACATATCAAATATATAAAGAACTCTTACAATACAATAATAAAAAGACAACTGAATTTTAAAAATAGATAAAAGGTCTGAAATTTCCCCCAAGAAGATATACAAACTGGCCGGGCACGGTGGCTCACACCTGTAATCCCAGCACTTTGGGAGGCCGAGGTGGGTGGATCACCTGAGGTCAGGAGTTCGAGACCAGCCTGGCCAACATGGTGAAACCCCATCTCTACTAAAAATACAAAATATTAGCCGGGGCTGGTGGTGGATGCCTGTAATCTCAGCTACTCGGGAGGCTGAGGCAGGGGAATCGGTTGAACCCAGGAGGAGGTTGTAGTGAGCAACAATTGTGCCACTGCTCCCCAGCCTGGACAACAAGAGCAAAACTCCATCCTGGAAAAAAGAAAAAACTATATATATATACACACACACACACACACACACAAAGTACCCAACGCACATGAAAAGATGCTCAGTATCGATTGTCATCATGGAAGTGCAAATCCAAACCACACTGAGATGCCACTTGACACCCACTAGGATGGGTATAGTAAAAAAAGACAAGTCATAACAAGTGTTGGCAAGAAGTTGGAGACGTGTTGATAAATGAAACCCTTCAATGCTGTTGGTGGGAATGTAAAGCGTTGTAGCCCCTTTGGGAGATAGTCTGGCAGTTCCCAAGCTAACCAGTATCACCATTTGACTCAGCAATTCTGCTTAGATTATATCCAAGAAAAATGAAAACATATGCACACAAAAACTCGTACACAAGCATTCATGGTATGTTCATGGTAGCCAAAGGTGGAAAGAACCCAAATATCCATCAGCTGACAGCCAAATGTGGTTTATCTTACACTGGAGTATTCTCCAGCCATGAAAAGGAATGAGGTACTGATCCTCGCTCCAACATGGATGAACTTTGGAAGCACATGCAAAGGAAAGAAGGCAGTCACAGAGGACCATGTGTATCACTCCATTTATGTGTGTGTGTGTATCTGTGTGTCTGTGTGTGTGTGTATGTGAGACGGAGTTTCGTTCTTTCGCCCAGGCTGAGGTGTAATGGCGCGATCTCTGCTCACTGCAACTTCCACCCCTCAGGTTCAAGCGATTCTTCTGCCTCAGCCTCCCAAGTAGCTAGGATTATAGGCACCCACCATCACCCCCGGCTAATTTTTGTATTTTTGGTAGAGACGGGGTTTCTCCATGTTGGTCAGGCTGGTCTCGAACTCCCGACCTCAAGTGATCTGCCCACCTCGGCCTCCCAAAGTGCTGGGATTACAGGCCTGAACCACCGCGCCCAGCCTGAATTATATCTTAAGAAAGCTGTGACATGACCTGGAACCCCTAGGGTCCTGCTGAACCCAGTCTTCCACTGTCTGTCACACTCAAAGCACACCTGCCTTCCATCCAGCCATTGCTCCTGTCTTCTTCCCACAGTGCCATCTGCCCAGACCCTCTCCATGGTCCATGGAGATCAGTTTACTTCTCTTTTCGCCTGCTTCAGCAGCCAAGACTCAACTCCCTCCCATCTATGAGTTCTCTTAGAATATCTTTGTGTAAACAAGGTCTCAGTAACTGAATCCTGTTTCCATCTCCCTGCATCAGTGTTCTCTGGCTGGGTGGGCGGAGCTCCTTTGGCTCAGTCCTGCTGATGTCCTTAAAGGCCTTAGCCCGTGGAGTCAAAGCCTGGGGCCAGCGGCTGCAGGATTCTAAACACTGTGGGCGCTCAGTTGTGGGGCTGGCTGTGGGACTGTGTGACAGCAAGAAGCATCCAAAGGTGGATGTGACCAGGGATAGGAGGAGCCATCGGAGAGGTGGGCAGGACAGTGACCGAGTTCCCCGGGAAAGGGAAGTCTTAGGAATTCGGGAATTCTGGTGTTGAGCGAGAAGGAAGAATGCAGAATTGAGAGATGGAAGATAAGGAAGGCATTGGCCCCAGCCCTGGAATGCTGTCCCTCCTCCTGTCCTGAAAGCCGACTTCTTCTCCCACCTGGACGTGCGTGCCATCTCCCCGGGAGGCCCCGGAGCATGGCTGCAGTCCGTCCACCTGCCTGACTCGCCCCCATGGCTTTGCTCACCCCTTTCATCTTTGCCATGTTATTATCGCTACACTTACGACTTGTGGTTTGTCTTCTACGCTAATAGATGGCAACTCTTATTAGGACATGAACAGTGGCTTTAAAATTTTTCTGACTCCATGACTGTCATCATGGTATATTGCACACAGAAAGCCACTGGTAAATATCTGTTGATTGAAGCACCTCAAAAATCCAGAAATAGGGCTGTGTGCAGAGTGAGTACTTGATTCATTCAGCCATTCAGCAAGTATTTATTCATTGTCTATTATGCATGGGTGTGGTCACTGTCATGGGTACAGAGACCATTACCCTGAACAAAGCAGACAAAATATTCATCCTCGCCAGGCTTACACCCATAATTTCATCACTTTGCGAGGCCAAGGCCAGAAGATGGCTGGAGCCCAGGAGTTTGAGACAAGCCTGGGCAACATAGTGAGACTCCAACTCTAGAAAAAGTACAAAAATTAGCCAGTTATGGTGGTGTGCACCTGTAGTCCCATCTACTCAGGAGGTCGAGGTGGGAGGATGGCTTGAGGCCAGGAGGTCAAGGCTGCAGTGAGCTCCAACCTGAGAGACCGAGCCAAAACCTGTCTCAAAAAAAAAAAAAAGGTTCATCATCATGGCACTTAAATTTCAATGACGTGTATGTTTCCCTAACATGTACACTAATGAGGGAGGGGAGGTTCCTGGAGAGCAGTGAAGGACTTTAAATATTCATGACTATGTCTTGTCTTACCTTAAGATGTTCGAGGCGGTTATTGAACTAGCCATTACGGGGCACTCCAGGCACCGGGGAGGTGGCGGGGAGGGGAGGAAATAAGCCTGTGCTTGATTTTCCAGCCCCTGAAATTGGTGACCCAGGTTGGGCGCAGTGGCTCATGCCTGTAATCCCAGCACTTTGGGAGCCCGAGGGGGTGGATCACCGGAGGTCAGGAGTTCGAGACCAGCCTGGCCAATATGGTGAAACCCCTGTCTCTACAAAAGATACAAAAACAGCAGCTGGATGTGGTGGAGCATGCCTGTAGTGCCAGTGACTCGGGAGGCTGAGGCAGGAGAATGGCGTGAATCTGGGAGGCGGAGCTTGCAGTGAGCCGAGATTGAGCCACTGCACTCCAACCTGGGCAACAGAGCAAGACTCCATCTCAAAATAAATAAATAAATAAACAAGTAAGTGATGGACTCCCATTTACATCCTTGCCCTTGGTTTCTATTCCCAAATCCTGAGCTTCAGTTTGATCTTGGGGACAAGCTTTATTCTTTGGGTCATGTGTTCCATATCTATAGAATGGACATTTTGGATGGATGATTTTTGGGGTCACACCTGAGTCAGATTTTCTTTTCTTTTCTTTTCTTTT
>NW_012106075.1:337193-339061 GCF_000951045.1 Mandrillus leucophaeus | reverse complement strand
TTTTGTACTCTGAAGCTTTTGGATAGTTTCCCTGCTTGGGTAATTTTAGCAGGTGTACATTTGTTGCCAATTTTTATTTATTTATTTATTTATTTTTTTTTTTTTTTTTTTTTTTTTTTTTTTTTTTTTTTGAGAGGGAGTGTTGCTCTGTCGCCAGGCTGGAGTGCCATGGTGAGATCTTGGCTCACCACAAACTCAACCTCCCGGGTTCAAGTGATTCTCCTGCCTCAGCCTGCCAAGTAGCTGGGACTATGGGCGCATGCCACCACGCCTAGCTAATTTTTGTATTTTTAATAGAGACGGGATTTCACCATGTTTTCCAGGATGGTTTCAATCTCTTGACTTTGTGATCTGCCCACCTCGGTCTCCCAAAGTCCTGGGATTACAGGCGTGAGCCACTGTGCCTGGCCCTGGCTCAGATTTTTTAGGGTTCACATATTTGCATGGTGGGGGGATCTTTTGTCATACTAATTCATACATTTTCCTGGGTCTTGGAGATTTTTGAAATGAGATAACTCTAATGCACAGGCTAGGCACGGTGGCTCACGCCTGTAATCCCAGCACTTTGGGAGGCTGAGACAGGAGAATCACTTGAGGTCAGGAGTTTGAGACCAGCCTGACCAACATGGTGAAAGCACTTCTCTATTTTTTTTTTTTTTTAATTGAGACAGAGTCTCACTCTATCACCCAGGCTGGAGTGCAGTGGTGCGATCTCGGCTCACTGCAAGCTCCGCCTCCCGAGTTCACACCATTGTCCTGCCTCAGCCTCCCGAGTAGCTGGGACTACAGGCGCCCGCCACCATGCCCAGCTAATTTTTTGTATTTTTTAGTAGAGATGGGGTTTCACCGTGTTAGTCAGGATGGTCTCAATCTCCTGACCTCGTGATCCACCCGCCTCAGCCTCCCAGACTGCTGCGATTACAGGCATGAGTCACTGCACCCGGCCCCACTTCTCTATTTTAAAAGAATACAAAAAGTGGGCTGGGCGCGGTGGCTTATGCCTGTAATCTCAACACTTTGGGAGGCCGAGGCGGGCAGATCACAAGGTTAGCAGTTCAAGACCAACTTGGTCAACATGGTGAAACCCCGTCTCTACTAAAAATACCAAAAATTAGCCAGGCGTGGTGGTGTGCACCTGTAATCCCAGCTACTCAGGAGGCTGAGACAGGAGAATTGCTTGAATTCAGGAGGCAGAGGTTGTGGTAAGCCGAGATCGCGCCATTGTACTCCAGCCTAGGCACCAAGAGCAAAACTCCGTCTCAAAAAAATAAAATTAAAAAAATACAGAAAGCCAGGTGCGGTGGCTCACACCTGTAATCCCAGCGCTTTGGGAGGCTGAGGCAGGTGGATTACCTGAGTTCAAGACCACCCTGGTCAAGATGATGAAACCTCATCTCTACAAAAAATGCAAAAATTAGCCAGGTGTGGTGGTGCATGCCTATAATTCCAGCTACTCGGGAGGCTGAAGCTGGAGAATACTCGGGAGGTGGAGGTTGCAGTGAGCCGATTTCATGCCACTGCACTCCAGCCTGGGTGACAGAGTGAGAGTCTGTCTCAAAAATAAATAAATAAATAAAAGGTAGACCAGGTACGGTGGCTCACGCCTGTAATCCCAGCACTTTGGGAGGCCAAAGCAGATGGATCACGAGGTCAGGAGTTCGAGACCAGCCTGGCCAATATGGTGAAACCCCGTCTCTGCTAAAAGTACAAAAATTAGCTGGGTGTGGTGGCGCACACCTGTAATCCCAGCTACTCAGGAGGCCAAGGCTGGAGAATCGCTTGAACTCGGGAGGTGGAGGTTGCAGTGAGCCAAGATCATGCCACTGCACTCCAGCCTGGGCTACAGAGTGAGACTACGTCTCCAAAAA
>NW_012106075.1:336623-337143 GCF_000951045.1 Mandrillus leucophaeus | reverse complement strand
GGATGTGTTGGGTCATTCTCGCATTGCTATAAAGGAATACCTGAGGCTGGGCAATTTATTGGATTGCTGCAAAAATAATTGCAGTTTCTGCTATTTTTTTAATGCTAACGCTGCAATTACTTTTGCACCAACCTAATATAAAGAGAAGAGGTTTAATTGGCTCATGGCCAATTAAAAAGCATGGCACCAGCATTTACCCAGCTTCTGGGGAAGCCTCAGAGCTTTTACTCATGATGGAAGGGGAAGTGGGAGCAGCATGTCACATGGGGAGAGCGGAAGCAGAGAGAGCCGCACACTTAAACAACCTGACCTCGGGAGAACTCACTATCGCGAGGCCAGCACCAAGCCACGAGGAATCTGCCCCCATGACCCAAGCGCCTCCCACCAAGCCCCACCTCCAACATTGGGGATTACATCTCAACATGAGGTTTGGGCAGGGACAAACATCCAAACTATATCATTCTGCCCCGGCCCCTCCAAATCTTATGTCCTTCTCACATTGCAAAATACAATCATGCCT
>NW_012106075.1:331337-333830 GCF_000951045.1 Mandrillus leucophaeus | reverse complement strand
GTGCTGGGATTACAGGCATGAGCCACTATGCCCAGCCCAAGTAGCTAGTTTTCAATGGCAAATGTCTCCAGATCTCTAAGCCTTGCCATATCTGTATAAAAAGCAACTCCCAGGTACATTTTAAAACACTGACCATCATGGCATCCGTGGAGCTGTGTTCCGCGAGTGGAGTATACAGGAGCCCTCCTGGAGCTCACTCGGAGTGGGGCCTCTGGGCCAAGTGACTGGAGCAAGCAGAGGGAAAAGACACCCCCCTTCACTTAACCCATCACTGATGGTTAACCTCAGAGACCATTAGGCCCAGAATGAGCCCCAGAGTGGCCCTAATCCCCTTCATTTGCACACGGGGATAAAGAGACTCAGAGGGGAAGGGAGTCACCAACTACAGAGACAAAGTGACTATTTGGGCTGCAAACCTGCCGTGTTGACTCTGATTAGCTCCAGTCCCAGGAAGGCCTCCTGACTCCTACTTAATTAGGAATACCATGGAACACTGGTGTTCCATGAAAGGGCCTGGACTTAATTTCCTGTCCTTAGTGTGAGAAAGGACTTAGTTTCCTATCCTTAGTGTGAGAACGTGTCAACCCTGATGTTATCACACAAATTCTAGGCTGTGACGCACAGCATTCCTGCCGGTTCTGGATTGCTGCCATTGTCTCTGCAGAGCAATACACACTTTCTCCATGGTGTACAAGCCCTGGGTCTGGGAGTGTGGACACCTGTCTTGCTGTCACCCAAGACCATGCTTCTGCGTTGAATTCCCCAAATAAACCACTGTTTGCTGACACACTGGATGTGTATGCCTTGTTCTTTGGTTTCTCAGCTTCTTCTGCATCTGGGGCTGCTTTGCCTATGTGACCCTTTCATGGAGCACCAGTGTTCACACAGTGCGTGGGAAACATGATCTTGTTGACCTCCCTGCCTACCCCGCCTCCCTTTTTTTTTTTTGAGATGAAGTCTCGTTCTACCGCCCAGGCTGGAGTGCAGTGGCGCGATCTCAGCTCACTGCAAACCTCTGCCTCCCAGGTTCAAGCAATTCTGCCTCAGCCTCCCAAGTAGCTGGGATTAGAGACGTGCACCACCATCCCCGGCTAATTTTTGTATTTTAGTAGAGATGGGGTTTTGCCATGTTGGCCAGGCTGGTCTTGAACTCCTGACCTCAGGTGATCCGCCTGCCTTGGCCTCCCAAAGTGCTGGGATTATAGGCATGAGCCACCACACCCAGCCTCATTGCCCCTTTCTGACCTGCTCATAGCCTAAGCCCAGGCTAAAAGTGAAATAGGAAAACCAGTCCCCCTTCTTTACCCCGCAGAGGCCTGGAAGCTAATCCTGATGTTGTAAATGGGATATGGGCAACCTGAGGTGACGGGGTGAGAAAGTTGAATAAGTCTGACTCCGTCCTTAGGCCAGGCACAAGACCAAAGGACCTGAGTTGCTGACGTCAGAGAGTGCTTTACTGGGCTTCTCAGCCTTGTGTGACCCTGGGCAGGCTTTTCCTCTGGTCCTTTAGGCTCTGAATAAACGATGACAAAAACTTGGTCTCCAAATGCTATGATGACTTCACCAGAAGATGTGTATTAGGATGTTCATAGCAGCTTCATTCATAGTATCCCCAAACTGGAAACATCCCAGGATTCCACCAATAGCAGAATGGAAAGCAATCTGTGGTCAGGCACACAATGGAAAGCTGCTCAGCAATAAAAGCACCGCTGGCACACACAGCCTCACGCTGCACCAAAAGAACATAGTTCCCAACGGAGAACATATTGTATGAGCCTATGAATAGGAGGTTCCAGAACAGGCAAAACTTACCTGGAGTGGGAGAAAAGCAGAACAGTGGTGGTCTTTGTGGGGACAGAGTCCTTACCCAGGCAGGAGCAGAGCCACAGAGCACAGGAGCCATGGATATGGCCCCAGTGAAGATGCGCTGCTGGCTGCATGTGCCTGGCCAGGGTGTTCATATCACTGGCAGGGACAGGCTTTGTGCTGGCTGCTCCCCCACGAGTAAATTAACATGTGGACTCACTTAGGTGGAGAAAATGTACTCAGTGAGGCTGTGAGTGCCAAGCGTGTCTTTCTCCTGTCCTGCAAATCCAAACTTACTCATTAGGACTCTGAGTTTTTGTTCCTAGGCTTTATTTACATTTTCTTCTCCGGCTTGTGCCACGTGCAGTGAACACGTGTCACGTTGCAGTTTTCTACAGGGTTCCTCCTTGGACATTTTCTCTCTCTTTTTTTTTTTGAGATGGAGTTTGGCTCTTGTGGCCCAGGCTGGAGTGCAATGGCACAATCTTGGCTCACCACAACCTCCACCTCCCCGGTTCAAGCGATTCTCCTGCCTCGGCCTCCCAAGTAGCTGGGATTACAGGCATGCGTCACCATGCCCGGTTAATTTTTGTATTTCACTGGGCGCGGTGGCTCACGCCTGTAATCCCAGCACTTTGGGAGGCCAAGGCGGGCAGATCACGAGGTCAGGAGATTCAGACCATCCTG
>NW_012106075.1:328210-329032 GCF_000951045.1 Mandrillus leucophaeus | reverse complement strand
ACTCCAGGGAATCCCCAGAGCCCCAGGCCACCCATGGTGTGGGCTTTAGCAACTCTGACCTGCACTCTGCTCTGGTGCCCGCTCCTGGTCAGACTCTCCTGCTCAGGGCATCACGCATGGCCGGGGTGCCTCAGCCCTAGAGGAGCAGTTCAGAGATTAACACACTTCAGTGTAGAAGCTCCTCCACCTCCCAACAGAGGCACTAGGGTCTCTTGGTAGAAAAACAAATGTCACTGTCATTTTCTCCCAGCCCTCTCCAACCCACAGCCTAACTTGGCCTCCAGTCAAATGACTGTTTTCTGGAAGCCTGTACATAGTTTAAGATGGGTCTCTGCAGATACTTTCCCAATTCTTTGGACTTTCTGCTCACTGGCAGTGAAGCTCTGGGAAGGTGGAGGAGAGGTGAGCAGTGCCTACAGGAAACCCTGCCAGGAGGTCCACAGGTTGGCTCTGCAGCTCCTCTGTACCCTAGATCATCCCAGGGCCAGGTAACAGACAACTTGAGACACCCTAAACCCCAGAGCCTGCGGAAATTATTCAAACTAACCAACCCTAGGCCTACTCACCTTGCCTTGCCTATTCCTTCCAGATAAAACCCAGTAAAGCCTTTTATCCACGCCGTACCCTCACTCCTGCCTTCTGGTCAACCCCAGTGCTTCTCTGCATGGCCCTGCGTGGAGTGGCGTGCTCCCTCCTCTTGAGAACTGTGACTATTTTTCTTTTTTTCTTTTTTTTTTTTTTTTTGTGGTGGGATCCTCACAGTCTCATTCTGTCGCCCAGGCTGGAGTGCAGTGGCAGAATCACAGTTCACTGCAGCCTCCA
>NW_012106075.1:321444-328160 GCF_000951045.1 Mandrillus leucophaeus | reverse complement strand
GGCTGAGGTGGGAGGATTGTTTGAGCCTGGGAGGTGGAGGTTGCAGTAAACCAAGATCACACCACTGCACTCCAGCCTGAACAACAGAACAAGACTCTGTCTCAAAAAACAAAAACAAAAACAAAAAACAAAAAAACCTTAAAGCTCCAAAATAATCTCCTTTGACTCCATGTCCCACATACATCCAGGCACATTGGCATGAGGTCTGGACTCCCAAGGCTTTGGGCAGCTCTACCCTTGTGGCTTTGCAAGGTTCAGCTCCTGTCACTCCTGTTACAGCTTTTCTGGGCACAAGGGTACAAGCTGCCAGTGGCTCGACCATTCCAGGGCCTGGAGGACATTAGCCCCCTTCCCACAGCTCCACTAAACAGTGCCCCAGTGGGGACTTTTGTGTGTGGGGCCTCCAATCCCACATTTCCATTCCACCTCTTCGGAGGTTTTCTCTTTCTACTCAGGTGTTGGCCACATGGTGCTCTGTCCCACACCCTGGCTTCTATTCCCTTGTTGGCCAAACATCCTGAGGCTTTCTGAATGTGTTAGGCCATTCTTGCATTGTGATAAAGGAATACCTGAGGCTGGGCAATACTGCGCTAGTAGAGATTCTGAGGGCTCCAGCTCTGCTGTAGTCTTCTGCTTGGGCACCCAGGCTTTCTCATACATCCTCTGAAATCTAGGGGGAAGCTGCCAAGCCTCATTCACTGTTGTACTCTGCAAACCTACAGGCTTAACACCACATGGAAACCACCAAGGCTTATGGCTTGCACCCTCTGTGGCTGTGGCCCAAGCTGTCCCTAGGGCCCTTTGAGCCGTGGTTAGAGTTGAACCCTCCCTAAGTGGCACAAGGCACACTTCAGGCTGGGCCCACAAAACCATTCTTTCTTTCTTTCTAGGCCTCTGCACCTGTGATGGGAGCAGCTTCCTTAAAGGTCTGTGAAATGCCTTTGAGGCCCCTTTCCCATTGTCTTGGCTGTTAATTCGCACTTGGTTTCCTTTTAGTTATGCAAATTTCTCTAGCAAACGGTTTCTCTGCAGCCTGCTTTAATTCTTCCCCTGATAGTACTTTTACTTTTTCTGCCACATGGTCAAGCTGCAAAATTTCCAAACATTATGGTCTGCTTCCCTTGTGAATATAAGTTTTAAATATAAGTCACAATGGGCCATCTGTGACATCACGCTGGGGCTGCTTGCCCACTTGACTCCCTCTAGGGAAGTCCTCCCAGCTGCCCAGAGTCATCCTCCTCCATCCCACTGACCTTCCACCCCTGACCAATGAGGAGATATTTCCAGTTTATTGGTGAATTTATTAGGGCTCAGAGAGGATGACCTACCCAAGGTCATACTGCCAACTGGATGTAGGACAGGTCTCTGAAACCAGTGTGTCCCTGCCCGGAAAGCAGCACGGACCACAGAAGCCCAGCAGAGGTCTGCCGCCTTGGACCCCGCCTCTTACATACTGAGTGTGGTTTCCACGGTGATGGTAAACAAGCCTCGAGCCCTTAATTCCTCAGTTTGTTCACTATTTATTTTCCATAAGTGTGGCAAACATTTCTCTCAGTTGATCTTTTGTGAGTCTTCATTACAGTGGATTCTTATGTTTTATTTTTCTATTTCTCGGTTTTGACTTTCATTTTGGCAGCAAATAATTATTTTTATTAAGTCCCATTTAGGGTGACTTTTATTTTATTTTATTTTTTATTTATTTATTTATTTTTTTTGAGACAGAGCCTCACTCTGCCACCCAGGCTGGAGTGCAGTGGCCAGATCTCGGCTCACTGCAAGCTCCGCCTCCCGGGTTCACGCCATTCTCCTGCCTCAGCCTCCCGAGTAGCTGGGACTACAGGCGCCCGCCACCATGCCCGGCTAGTTTTTTGTATTTTTTAGTAGAGACGGGGTTTCACGGTATTAGCCAGGATGGTCTCAATCTCCTGACCTCGTGATCCGCCCGTCTCGGCCTCCCAAAGTGCTGGGATTACAGACTTGAGCCACCGCGCCCGGCCCCCTAAAGGATTTCTTTGAAGGAATCTGTGTATGGCAGGAAAGAGACAGAGTGACAACACAAAGGTTTACAGGCTTTTTCCGTAAGTGTTCCTCACCATAAATGACCCACCCAAAGCTCATCCAGCTCCTTCCTTTCCACAACTGATCTGAAGTCACCAGGAAGGAAAATGAGCCAAAATACATAATGGCTACACCCTAAGAGGGGTTATCAAGTTTCTTTGGCACTGGTCTACTTGAATTTGAGCCCCCACCTGTCACTGGCCATCATTTGTGGGCTGAGGGCATGTCTTAGATTCCCACACTCTCATCATCTATGTACAAAGAGGAAGGCAAGGGAGCCCAGCTCACAAAGGTTCTGTGAGTTTCATGTGGGGACAATAAAATCGCTCAGAACAATATGTTGACAAAAAGAGTCAAACTCTGTAAAATATTTGAAGAGATTTATTCTGAGCCAAATACAAGTGACCATGGCCCGTGACACAGCCCTCAGGAGGCCCTGAGAACATGTGTCCAAAGTGGTTGGGGTGTAGCCTGGTTTTATACATTTGAGAGAGGCATGAGACATCAATCAAATACATTTGAGAAATACATTGGCTTGGTCCAGAAAGGCGGGACAACTTGAAGGGGGGTGGGGTTCCAGGCTATAGGTACATTTATACATTTTCTGGTTGACAATTGGTTGAGTTTGTCTAAAGACCTGGGATTAATAGAAAGGAAATGTTTAGGTTAAGATAAAAGATTGTGGCCAGGTGCGGTGGCTCACGCCTGTAATCCCAGCACTTTGGGAGGCCGAGGTGGGCAGATCACCTGAGGTTGGGAGTTCGAGACCAGCCTGACCAACATGGAGAAGGGGTTTCTGTCTCTATTAAAAATACAAAATTAGCTGGGCGTGGTGGCGCATGCCTGTAATTCCAGCTTCTCGGGAGGCTGACACAGGAGAATTGCTTGAACCCAGGAGGTGGAGGTTGCGGTGAGCCGAGATTATGCCACTGTACTCCAGCCTGGGCAAAAAGAGCGAAACTCCATCAAAAAAAAAAAAAAAAGATAAAAGATTGTGGAGACCAAGGTTCTTTTGACATCTCATAGTGGCTGCCCTTAGAGACAACAGATGACAAATGTTTCCCACTCCGACCTTTAAAAAGGTGATAGAAGCCAGGCGCGGTGGCTCACTCCTGTAATCCCAACACTTTGGGAGGCCGAGGCGGGCGGATCACGAGGTCAGGAGATCAAGACCATCCTAGCTAACACGGTGAAACCGCGTCTCTACTAAAAATACAAAAAAATCAGCCGGATTACCCCGGCGTGGTGGTGGGCTCCTGTAGTCCCAGCTACTTGGGAGGCTGAGGCAGGAGAATGGTGTGAACCCAGGAGGCAGAGCTTGCAGTGAGCCAAGATCGCGCCACTGCACTCCAGCCTGGGCGACAGAGCAAGACTCTGTCTCAAAAATAAATAAATAAATAAACAAACAAACAAATAAATGAATAAAAAGGTGGTAGACTCTCAGCTAATCTCTTCAGAACTGGGAGGGCCTGAAAGAAAAAGATCTAGCTATGTTAACAGAGATTCTTTATAGATGCAAATTTTCCCCCCACAAAGGATGGCTTTGCAGGGCCATTTCAAGGTATGGCAAATAAACTTGTTTGGGGGTAAAATATTTTGATTTTCTGTTTTGTCACGTAATGTTATGCCAGAGTCAGATTGGAACGTAAGTCACGATATATAGGGTTAAATAAAACCCATCTGATGAGAATTTATGGTTTGTAAGGCATGACTCTCCAGACCCCTTAGATAGGAATTTGGGCAAGATAAGAAAAAAATCAGAGCTTAGTCCTCAAATACCTGTGCTCTGTGTTAGCTTTTTAAAGTCCTATTCCTTTTTTTTTTTTTTTTTTTTTGAGATGGAGTCTCGCTCTGTCACCCAGGTTGGAGTGCAGTGGCGCGATCTCAGCTCACTGCAAGCTCCGCCCTCCCCCCCCCGCCAGGTTCACGCCATTCTCCTGCCTCAGTCTCCCGAGTAGCTGGGACTACAGGCGCCCGCCACTACGCCTGGCTAATTTTTTTGTATTTTTAGTAGAGATGGGGTTTCACTGTGTTAGCCAGTATGGTCTTGATCTCCTGAGCCCGTGATCCGCCCATCTCAGTCTCCCAGAGTGCTGGGATTACAGGTGTGAGCCACCGTGCCCAGCCAATTACATTTTTTAATAAAACCCTGAGAGTGGGTCTTAGAGGTACAATTTGCCAAACAAAAGCCCCCTCCCTCTATTCTTTTGCCCCAGTTCTTCATATGGAGGTGCCATTTGTGGCATTCACTCATGTTTGTCCATCTTCCTCTTTTTGGTGGTGAGTACCCACTGGAATCACTTGACCAGGCTGCTGCGGTGGGTGTGTGGAATGGGGCAGAGGACTTCCGGAACACCTTGTGGAACATGGGGATGAATGATGAAAACCTGTCCGTGGAGCAGGTTTGCAGTAGGAGGGTGCCAGGCTGCAAGCAGGGGTTACATGAGCCACAACCTTCCCCTGCTAGGCCTGAGTCCTGAAGTCTTCACTCCTGCGTCTGAATGATGAACACGGAGATAATCTGCTTAGCATCCCTCTTTGTCTTGGCTGCCCCCAAGGAAGACATAAAGTCCCGCCCTCCAAGCCTGTAAGTTTCAAGTGGTTTTCATGTAGAGGTGTTCCATGGATTAGGAAAAGGGAGGGACTGCATTCACCCCAGGCTGCCACCGTTTTCTCAAGTGCCCTGCAGTTTTGAACACAGCCTAGGGATGGAGTGTTGAAGAAGGCTCTTTAAGGAAACCTGAAGTTTTATCACAAGCTTCAACTGTGCAGGGACTTCAGGCTTCAGAATTTCTGCATTTGAGCCAGGCATGGTGGCTCACGCCTGTAATCCCAGCACTTTGGGAGGCTGAGGTGGGCAGATCACTTGAGGTCAGGAGTTCAAGACCAGCCTGGCCACCGTGGTGAAACCCCATCTCTACTAAAAATACAAAAATTAGCTGGGCGTGGTGGTGGGTGTCTGTAATCCCAGCTACTTGGGAGGTGAGGCAGGAGAATCGCTTGAACCCAGGAGGTGGAGGTTGCAGTGAGCTGAGATTGTGCCACTGCACTCTAACCTGGGTGACAGTGAGACTCCATTTCAAAAAAAAAAAAAAAAAAAAGAGAGAAGGAAGTGAATAGATAAAATCAGCTTGCCAATCTAAGAACAGAGGAAAAGGATTTAATGGTAAATGGTGAACTGCAGAAAACCATTGTAAACAAAAAATAAAATTCTAAACCCCCCAAACACCTGTACAGACCCCTCCCCTTAGCCAAGGGCATTTCAAAGTTAACCTGCAAAACAAGTTCAGGCCATGATGAGAAGGGGGAATCAGACGTGCCTCATGATACCCTCCTCCCTTTTGAAATTCTGGCGCAGCTGACCAGCATGAACATCAACAGAGGCCTTAATACTGACAGAACAGACTCTCAAGTCTGACAAGAAACATTTATATTCTATTCTCTCTGAAGCCCGCTACCTGGAGGCTTCACCTGCATAAAACCTTGGTCTCCAACCACCCCTTACTGTAACACAGACAGTCCTTTCTATTGATTCCAGAACTTTGATAATAACTCTTTCAACCAGTGGCCAATCTGCGCTCCGAAGCTTCCTAAACAATATCAAATACGGTCGTCCCTTGATCTATGTGGGGGACTGGTTCCAGGACCAACGGCATATAACCAGATCCCCACATACTCAACTTCCACAGTCAGTCCTGCCAAACCTGCTTGAGGGAAAAGTCAACCTTCTCTGTATATGTGGGCTTTTCATCCCCTGAATACTGTATTTTTCATCCTCATTCAGTTGAAAAAGAGCTGCGCGTAAGTGGACTCATGCCGTTCAAACCTGTGTTGTCTGACGGTCAACTGTGCAGCATTGTCACCACTGAGTAGCCGCAGGGGAGGATAGATCTCCCTCCACAGACTGATTTTGTTTTCCCGAGAACCAGGACCCTCTCCTGCCTCCAGTCACATTGAAACTGGCTTAGAAAAAATTGGAACAGCGAGAAAATTGTGGCAGACGGGGAGATCTGATCTAGCCAGCCCCGCTCTTGCCTTGAGCCTTCAAGCTGCCTTTATTTATTCCTGGGCTTCGGCCAAGCTAACTTTGGGAGACATTTAGTTTCTAGTTTAAATTTTAATAGCCCTTTCCCAAAACTCAATTGCCTTTGTAAAGCTAGTGAGTGACCACCAGGCTAGGAGGAAGAGGAGCCTGGATTCTGCCAAGGAGTACACGTAAACAATCGCCACCATTATTCCAGAGCTCACAAGATACGGAATTTCCCCCATTTACTCCTGCGGATAACATCAGTATTGTGAACCTAAGATTGGCCTTTTGAGATATCTTTTCAGGATTTTTGCATGTCTGACACCAATGGCTCCACCTGGACCCACCAGGACCTGCCGGTTGCTCCTGTGGCCCCACCCAGAAGTGATTCAGTGTAAGAGGACGGCTTCGATCCCTGAGTTCATCTCCGACCCAATCAATCAGCACTTCCTGTACCCTAGCCCCCAAACATCTGTACAGACCCCTCCAAACTACTTTTGAAAAACCCCTACCCTATGAGCCTTCAAGGAGACTGATCTTCTGTTTGTTTGTTTTTATTTTTTGAGACAGAGTCTCTCTCTGTCGGCCAGGCTGGAGTGCAGTGGCACCATCTCGGCTCACTGCAACCTCC
>NW_012106075.1:320650-321394 GCF_000951045.1 Mandrillus leucophaeus | reverse complement strand
TTTTTTTTTTTTTGAGACGGAGTCTTTGCTCTGTCACCTAGGCTGGAGTGCAGTGGCACAATCTTGGCTCACAGAAAGCTCCGCCTCCCGGGTTCAGGCCATTCTCCAGCCTCAGTTTCCTGCACAGCTGGGACTACAGGCACCCGCCACCACGCCCGGTTAATTTTTTTGTATTTTTAGTAGAGACGGGGTTTCACTGTGTTAGCCAGGATGGAAGTGTCCCAAAGTCTTAACTCATTCCAGCATTAACACAAAAGTCCCACGTCCAGGTTCAGAGTTTCATGCGAGACCAGCCTGGACAGCATAGCAAAACTTCATCTGTCTCTCTCTTTCTCTCTCTTTCTATATATAGATATGATCTGGGTATGGTGGTGTGCACCTGTGGTCCCAGCTACTTAGATGGCTGAGGTGGGAGGATCATTTGAACCTGGGAGGTGGAGGTTGCAGTAAGCCAAGATCACACCACTGCACTCCAGCCTGGACAACAGAACAAAACCCTGTCTCAAAAAACGAAACAAACAAACAAACAAAACAAGACAAAACAAAAAAAACTTAAAGCTGCAATGAAAACTTATATCCCTTTTGAATATAAGTTTTAAATATAAGTCATCTCCTTCTTCCATCTATAAACCTGTAAAATCAAAACGAGTTATTTACTTCCAAGATACAATGGAGATGTGGGCATTGGGTAAACATTCCTCCTGTTCCAAAAGGGAGAAATTGGCCCAAAGAAAAGGACTACAG
>NW_012106075.1:295759-320600 GCF_000951045.1 Mandrillus leucophaeus | reverse complement strand
ACTCACTCAGCCAGAGGGAAAAGTCAAGCTGGGAACCGGCTCATGCAAACCTGCCTCCCATTTTGGGTCCTAAAGAAGATGGCTGCAAAGATGAAAAGCTGCATACCTCCCTCACATTTTAGGGTAAAGATCCTTATGGGCCACAAGATCTTTACCCTAAAATGTTTCTGCTGCAGTGCACCATGGCAATGTAAATTGATAGCTTATCTTCACAGGTGCTGGGACATACGACAGAGCCCAGCGTCATGCTTCTGCCAGTCCGAGGCAAATGTGTATCTGACTATTTCCTCTGCCCTATTGTCTATGGTGTCTTATGTAAAAATTCAAATTCACTGAGCCAGACAAAGGCATAAATGACTGGTTTCCCCTACCCCGCTGTCACATGAAAATTGTGTATTTCTCAATATTTCCCCATTCCCCTTTAAATATTGAAGCCACCAAAATTATCTTCAGAGAAAGGCATAGACCTGTCTCCGGGAGTGCCTCCTTAACTTTGGCAGATAAGCCTCCCAAAATGATTGAGACTTGCCTGGGTTATTTTCCTCAATTGACAGTTTCAAGGCCAGCAAAGAGTTTACTGATGAGTGCTTTGTGGGGGCTGCCATCTGGAGATGCCTGAGGCCTTTCCGTGGGGGTCTAGCTAATGCCTAATGCTTTGACACAAGGTTGTGAAGCAACAGCAATTCATTTGGAAGAGGGTGTTGCCAGTGACTCAGCCTCCAGGCTTCACTTTCCCTTTGGCAGAAGGCGTTGAGTGGTCCCGAGATTTTTTATTTCCTCGCGTAAAGACCTACTAAAAGCAAAAGCGTCTTCAGGACCCACATTCACTTGGCGTTTCAGGCAAGGGGGCTGTGGAGAGGTGTCTGGGGATGAAACTCATTGCTGGGCCCACACTCCCAGGGAGCTGTTCTTCAGCCTTTCCACTCTGACGCTGGCTGATCGCCTCTCACCGAGAAAAGCGTGGGAGTTGCCAGGCATTTGAAGAGCACAGTTCTAAAGTTCCTGGTTGCTTCTTTGGCAGAGGGTCTGGGTACCACAGCTGTTTGCTAACAGCCAAGTTCCCTGCATTTTGAAAATCTGGGGATGCTGTCCCAGGGTTAGCAGGGGCCGCGCTGAGAGGCAGGAGATCGGAACTCAGTTTGTGTATTTCTGCATTAAATTGGGATGTGCACTTCACTTGGATCCCTGTATGACTTGTCTGACGTCACCGGAATAAATCCCAGCAGTTAGAAGGATGGTGACGCCCTGCGTTCCTGTTCATCCTGAAAGTGAAAATCAAGTGCACTTTCACCCTTTTGTTCCAGGGGAAGTTCTGTCCACTCTGGCCTGCTTTGGGACAGCCGTGGACCTCCCCAGAGCTGGTGGGGAAAGTTCCTGGAGGTCAGGATGCTCTCATTGGTCACTGGAGAAAACCACAGGAGTAGCAGACTCCTCTGTCTCCTCACCAGGCCAGACCACACTCAGTCTCTGGGGTCTTTCCCCAAGATCCTGCCAAGCACATTCCCTTGGCTGAGGTTTTGCTGGAGACTGGGGCTCCCTGGGCAGCCACAAGGCCCACAGCAGCTGGGGCATCCATGGGAAGGGCCCAGCTCCTGTCCACAGCCACAGTCCCTGAACCCAGCAACCCCATGACACTGCAGGACCCTTTCTCCCACTAGGGCCCTACCTCCACCCTTCCTTGGGGGCTGGAGGCTGGAGACCTCTAAGGTCCGGGGGATTCTGGGTGAGGATGGGGAGGTTAATCACCTTATCTAGTGTGTTAGTCCACATTGCTTCACTATAAAGAAATATCTGAGGCTGGGGAATTTCTCTAGAAGAGGGTTATTTGGCTCATGGTTCTGCAGGCTGTACAAGAAGCATGGCACCAGCACCTGCTTCTGGTGAGGGCTCAGGGAGCTTCCAATCATGGCCAAAGGCAAAGGGGAGCCACTGTGTCGCGTGTGAGAGAAGGAGCAAGAAATGGCAGGCTGTCTAAACCACCAGCTCTCATGCGAACTAATAGAATGAGAACTCACTCATCACTGCAGGAAGGGCACCAAGCCACTCATAAGAGATCTACTCCCATGGCCCAAAAACCTCCCACCAGATCCCACCTTCAGCACTGGAGATCATATTTCCACACGTGATTTGGAGGGGACAGATATCCAAACCATATCACCAGTCAAGAGTGCCTGACCCAGCCCTTAGAGGCAATTTTTATCCCCAAGTAAGTGATTGGCTCGATGACTTCCCTTACCTACTTGGTCCAGAGACTGTTCACCAGGGAGACCTGCTGGGATATGGGTCGTGGAGATTTACACCCTCTTCCCCGGATTCTCAAGGGCCACTAGAAGTCTCCGGAACTGTGAACTTATTCTAGTGTGCCCTGCACTTCACAAGAAAGAGAGAGCTCTCCCTGGGCTCCCGCCGGCCCCTCCAGGATACGGCACTGGAGGAGGTAGCTTGGTGTTTCCTATCTCCGCCACACTGGATTTGGGAATCCGAACCCGACTCCCGTTCTATCACTGACGGCGATGGAGGCCAATGCCTGCTCCTTTGGAATGGTGCTCGCCTGTCTCAGGACCGACTGACCCATCTTAAGCCGCTGTTCACATGGAATCCTCCACTTTGGACTTCAAAGCGCTCATTTGAGTATTTACTACTGCCACCAAGATCTGCACCTGCCATGGTGCCACCTGGGCCCACCCCTAGGCTTGTAGGCACACCACAGTGGCCCTTCGGCTGGTCCCAGCCAGTGCGTGTGTGCGTGTCCCTGTGTGTGCATGTCTGCATGTTAAGAAGGTAGACAGAATGTCAAGCATTCTTAAAAAGATTTTCAAAAATTTTTTTAAAGGCAAAGAACTGTAGAATCTTTTTTAAAACTATGTATTTGTGCATTTTTCGGTGTGTTAAGTAAATGGAATGATATCAGAATCATATAAACAAAAATGCTAACATTTAACATCTCTGGAGAGTGTTATAGAATTCTGGGAGGTAAACTTTCAGTCTTCCAAACGTCTGTCCATTAATTGTTCGTTTACTTATTTTTTTGAGACAGAGTCTCTGTCACCCAGGCTAGAGTGCAGTGCTGTGATAATAGCTCATGGCAGCTTTGCTCTCCTGGGCATAAGTGATCCTCCTGCCTCAGCCTCCCAAGTAGCTGGGACTATAGGTGCGCGTCACCATTCCTGGATATTTTTTAATTATTATTATTTTTAGTAGAGACAGGGTGTCATTATCTTGCCCAGGTTGGGCTTGATACTCCTGAGCTCAAGCAATCCTTCCACCTCAGCCTCCCAAAGTGTTGGGATTACAGGCATGTACTATTGCACTCCGTCTGTTCATTTATTGTTTTGTTGTTGTTATTGTTCTGTTTTTATTTGTTTGTTTTTCTCACTATTGGAGATAGAAATTTTTAAATTAATTGTTAATAGAAAAATATGCATTTGCATTATTTGTGTTAGAGAAAGTTGCCCCAGATAGTGTTCCATGGAGCCAGTGCCTAGAAGACCACATCTTTTATCTTGCCTCCTTTATGTTTAATCCAGTGATGAAACAATCCACTAGCAACGGGCAAGTCCTCAATTTTCAGAGGTATTTGTAACTGCGCACAAGCACCAATTTGCCTGTTATTTCCCTCCCAGTTGGATCTGTTTTCTTTTTCTTTCTTTCTTTCTTTTTTTTTTTTTTTTTTTTCTGGAGACGGAGTTTCGCTCTGTCGCCCAGGCTAGAGTGCAATGGCGCAATCTTGGCTCAATGCAACCTCCGACTCCTGGGTTCTAGCAATTATCCTGCCTCAGCCTCCTGAGTAGCTGGGATTACAGGTCTGCACCACCACACCTGGCTAATTTTTGTATTATTAGTAGAGATAGGGTTTCACCATGTTGGCCAGGCTGGTCTCAAACTCCTGACCTTAGGTGATGCACCCACTTCGGCCTCCCAAAGGGCTGGGATTACGGGTATGAGCCATCTCACCCAGCCAAATCTGTTTTCTTTTTCTTTTTTCTTTTTCTTTTGAGACGGAGTCTCACTCTGTGGCCCAGGCTAGAGTGCAGTGGCGCGTGCAGTGGCGTAATCTTGGCTCACTGCAACCTCTGCCTCCCAGGTTCGAGCGATTCTCCTGCCTCAGCCTCCTGCACCTGCCACCGTGCCTGGCTAATTTTTGTATTTTTAGTAGAGATGGGGTCTCACTATATTGGCCAGGCTAGTCTCAAAACTCTGTCGTTGTGATCTGCCTGCCTCAGCCTCCAAAGTGCTGGGATTAAAGGCGTGAGCCACCGTGCCTGGCCTCTGTTTTCTTCTGTAGTTTCACTACCATCCTTTGTGGTGAGTGGGGTGAGTGTTAGCCCAGGGTGGAACCTAGTTTTGTTTTGTTTTGTTTCTGTTGCCGCTGAACAACATTTGGTCTTGATTTCAGAATGACCACATTGCAGAACAGGCCCCCCAAATGTAAAACTAGGGGGAAGAGAAATCAAAGTCCACTAAGGAAGGGCAGTGGTCTTAGGTTCAGAATATGGTATCTTAAACATTCCTGCAGAACCTGGTCCTTTATTGTTGCATCTGACTGAGGCTACTACGATTGTTGCTACTGATAAAATGAAATGTACATTTGATGTATATAGTCAGATTGCCCTACAAAATGGCTTTACAGATTTGCTCTCCAGTCAGCATGGTGTGAGAGTGCCTGAGACTCTATCCCCTTCTCAAGGCCTGTGGTGTGACTGGGAATAGAAATGATGGCTCTAAAATTTAAACCCAACAGAAGCTTCCTAAGGCTGCTGTAACAAAACCCCACAAACTGTGTGGCTTAAAATAAACAGAAGCTTATTCTCTCACAATTCTGGAGGCCTGCAATCCCAGATCAAGGTGGCAGTGGGGGTATTTTTTCTAGAGGCTGTGAGGGAGGGTCTGTTCTGTGCCTCTCTCCTGGTTTCTGGTGGGTGCCAGCAATATTTGGCGTACCTTGTCCTGCAGACACATCTCTCCAATCTCTGCCTCCATCTTCACAAGGCATCTCCCTCTGTGTCTCTGTCTCAAATCTCCTTCTTTCTTTCACAAGGACACCAGTCAGGGGACTTACGGCCCTTAAGTCCAGTATGACATCATTAGAGATCCTTAGCTTAGTTACACCTGCAAAGATGTTTCATTTGCAAATGAAGTCACATTCTGAGGATCCTGGTAGACAGAACCTGGAGGAACACTGCTCAATCCACTACAGATCCATCTCTTGCTTACAGATTTTCTGGCTCTCTGATTGCTGCTTTGCTATTAAGGACTTAGACACTGGGCATATCCAATAGCCTTCCTGATCTTTAGTTTTCTCACTAGTTCAAGGAGGTGTAATCTTTGGTCTGTTGTTCTTTCCTAAAAGCACTGTAAATGCAAAGTGACCCACAAACACAGAAGAAGATAAGAAACCAAAGAACAAGGCAGACAAACCCAGTTTATCAGTAAAGGGTGATTTATTAGGAAACTTACAGACAAAAGGATAGTCTTCCATGGCCACAAGACAGGCAGATCTGCGTACTGCAACCCCTGAGACCAGGGCTTATGTCTTGGGAGGAAAGTCTATGTGCTCCAGAAGGAATGTGTAGACAGCTGAAAGAATGCTGTGGGTGTCATGGCTTATGATGTATGCAACAACATCAAGGGTTGATTTGGAAGAGAGGCAAAACTTACAGTAAATAGAGATTTCTACATAAAGAATAATACATCAACTAGACATCTTGGAGTCATTCCCAGACTCGAGGTTAGTCAGGAGTCACATGGTGGATTAGCATCTGAAATAGAGTCACTCTTGTCCCCACAGCTGCTGTGGTTTTACAGCAGCAGATCAGGAAAAGGTCCCCTTCAAACCTCGTGTTGAAATTTAGATCCCCAATGCGGCAATTTTGGGAGATGGGCCCTGGTGGGAGGGGTTTCAGTCATGGGGGTGGATCCCTCATGAATGAATTAATGTCCTCCCATTAGTTCACAAGAGAGCTGGTTGTTAAAAGGAGTCTGGGCCAATGTGATGGTTCCCATCTCTAATCCCAACACTTTAGGATGCCAAGACAGGAGGATTGCTTGAGGCCAGGTATTCAAGACCAGCTTGGGCAACATAGACATTGCAACATCCCTGTCTTTACCAAAAAAAGAAAAAATTAGCCAGCCATGGTGGCATGCCCCTATGGGCCTAGTTACTCAAGAGGCTGAGGTGAGAGGCTAACTTGAGGCCAGGAGTTCAAGGTTACTGTGAGCTATGATTGCATCACTGCACTCCAGCCTGGGTGACAGATCAAGATCATGTCTCAAACAAACAAACAAACAAACAAACCAGCCTGGGACCTCCTCCCCGCTTTGTTTCTTCCTTCAGCATGTGTGATCTCTTTGCACATGCCGATTCTCCTTTCACTTTCCACCTTGAGCTGAAGCAGCCCGAGACCCTCACCGGATGCCCAATCTTGAACTTTCCAGCCACTAGAATTGCAAGCCAAATAAACCTCTTTTCTTCATAAACTGCCTAGTCTCCAGTATTCTGTTAGAGTAACACCAAACAAAGACCTCTGCCTCACTCGTTCAACCTTTCATTACATCTATTTGTGTTGAACACCTTTTTGACACCCAGTTCGGTACATCTTTTGACCTGATATGATCTTTTGGAGTAAAGAATAGAGGAACTGGGGTGACATCAGCAAGATGGCAGAATAGGAAGCTCCCACGCTTGTTTCCTTCACAGAGACACTGACTTAACAACAATATATAGACCAAAATACCTTTATGAGAACTCTGGAAACCAGTGAGGAAGTTGCAGTACCCCAAGGCAAGGCCAAGCCAAGAACAGTGCACTGAAATCAGTAAGAAAAATTGTTTCACTTTATCTGCAATTGTCCCTCTCCCAAGCTAGCACAGCTCAGTTTGTCTCAGAGCTTCTCCCTTAGGTTAGAGGGAGGGGAGAGAAGAGTGCCCAGTGTTCCAGCTTTTCGGAGGGTTGCTCAGAAAACTAGTTTCTGTCTTACTTGACCCAGGGCACTAATGGAACCAGAATAGTTTGGATGCCTGGAGGATGCTGAAAGCAAGGGAGAACGGAGTGGCCTACTCTGGCACCAGAGGGCCTGAAGTGTTGCACACAGAGGATGGCATGACTCAGGGTAACTGGGAGAAGGTGCTCAACTCATAGGTCTTCCCTTGGCAGGGAGGTAGACGAGTGGGCTGTTTGGCTGGCTCTCCATCTTTTTAGAGAGCTGCTCCAAGGACTGGTATCTCATCTGATCTGGGGGAGCTGATAGAGAACCAGCATACTTTGGATGGGGCCTCTGAAAACAAAGGAGAGTGGCTTGCTGCTGTGGCACCAGGGAACCTGCAGTTCTAGAGTCAGACACCAGAGGGAGGCAAAGATTATGATCTTCTGAAAAAGAACCTGGCAAACCTCTCTAATTGGAAAAGTACAGGCAAAGCTCAGAGGAATTGCGTCCTCTTAGAAAGATTTCAGAGGCCCCCAGAATCTCTAGGTGTGGCTGATTGGTGAACAGAATTCCCTGTACAAACCCAATCCATAAAGACTGAGAGAGGAGGCTATTTTTTCAAATGCATACAACTCAACAACAAAAAATATCACAAGCCACGCAATAAAGCAGGGAAATACGACTGCTTTAGGAACAAAATAAATCTCTAGAAACCACCTCCGAAGAAATGGAGGACAAAATAGGAAAATAGGAACAAAATAAATCTCTAGAAAACACCTCCGAAGAAATGGAGATCTATAAATTATCGGATTAATAATTCAAAACAATTGTCTTAAAGAAGCACAGTGACTTTCAAGAGGACACAGATAATTAAATGAAATTTTAAAAAATGCATGAACAAGATGAGAAAATCAACAAAGAGAATGATAAAAAAAGAAAGAAGCAGAAAATTTTGAGCTGAAGAATATAACAATTGAATTGAAAAATTCACTAAAAAAGTTCAAAAGCAGATTTGATCAAACAAAACAGTAGACTAACAACAGGTCATTTGAATTTTTGAGTTGGGGAGCAAAAAGAAGAAAAAATGAAGAAAAGTGAGGATAGCCTAAGAGATTTATGGGACATCATCAAGCAGATCAATATACACATTAAAGGCATTCCAGAAAGAGAAGAAAGAGAACTTATTCAAAGAAATAATGGTTGAAAACTTCCCAAATCTGACAAAGGAAGTGGACATCCAAATTCAACAATCTCAAAACAAATTAGTAAGATGATTAGTAAGATGAACTCAAAGAGGCCCATATAGAGAGACATGTTATAATCAAAGTATTATCTTCAAAAGAGCAAGGGAAGGGACTCATGATGTACAAGGGAGCTCCCATTAGAGTATAAGTCGATATCTCCACAGAAATTATATAGGCAAGAAGGGGGTGGGATGATATGTTCAACATGCTCAGAGAAGAAAAGCTATCAACCAAGAATACTATGACTGGCAAGACTGTCCTTCAAAACTGAAGGAGAAATACACACCTAACAGCAGAACACCGAACTGTATGAAGCAACATTGACAGAATTAATTGAGAGAAAGTGGAATGGTGGTTGTGAGGGACTGAGGGGAGGAATGAATGGGGAGTTACTGTTTAATGGGTACAGAGTTTCAGTTTTGTAAGATGAAAAAAATTCTGGAGATGAATGATTGTGAAGGTGGCACAATAATGTGAATGTACTTAATGCCATTGAACTATATACATAAAAATGGTTAAAATGGTAAATTTTGTTACACTTGTTTTACCATAAGTTAAAAAAAATTAAATTAATAGGCATGGTAAAAGCAAGAAAATATCACACATAATCAGGAGAAAAACCCATCAACATAATAAGATTCATAAGTGACATAAATAATGGAATTAATAGACATGACGTAGAAATAGGTATCATAAATATGGTCTGCATGCTCAAGAATGTAGAAGGTGAGGAGATAAACAGAAGATACCTTTAAAAGAAAGATTAGATGGAATTAACAGCAGAGTAGGTATTTGCATTAGTTTATTCTCACATTGCTATAAAGAACTACCTAAAACTGGATAATTTATAAAGAAAAGAGGTTTAGGCCAGGTGCAGTGGCTCATGCCTGTAATCCTAACACTTTGGGAGGCTGAGGTAAGTGGATCACCTGAGGTCAGGAGTTCGAGACCAGTCTGGCCAACATGGTGAAATGCCATCTCTACTAAAAATACAAAAATTAGCCAGGTGTGATGGCAGATGCCTGTAATCCTAGCTACTCCAGAAACTGAGGCAGGAGAATCACTTGAACCCAGAGGTGGAGGCTACAGTGAGCCGAGATTGCTCTAGTGCACTCCAGCCTGGGCGACAAGAACAAAACTCCATCTTAAATTTAAAAAAAAAAACAAAAAGAAAAGAGGTTTAATTGACTCACAGTTCCACAGACTGTACAGGAAGCATGTCTGGGGAGGCCTCAGGAACCTTACAATCATGGCAGAAGGTGAAGTGAAATCAGGCACGTCCTACATGGCTGGAGCAGAAGGAAGAGCATGAAGGGGGAGGTGCCACACACTTTGAAACAACCAGATCTCATGAGAACTCACTATCATGCGAACAGCAAGGGGGAGTCTGCCCCCATGACCCAATCACTTCCCCCAGGCCCCTCCTCCAACATTGGGGATTATGATTCAACATGAGATTTGGGCAAGGACACAAATGCAAACCATATTATTCTGCCCCTGGTCCCTCCCAAATCTCATGTCCTTTTCACATTTCAAAATACAATCATGCCTTCCCAACAGTTCCCCAAAGTCTTAATGCATCCCAGCATTAACTCAAAAGTCCACAATCCAAAGTCCCATCCGAGATAGGACAAGTTCTTCTGCCTATGAGCCTGTAAAATCAAAACCAGTTAGTTACTTCTAAGATACAGTTGGGTACAGACATTGGCTAAATACTCCCTCCCATTCCAAATGGGAGAAATTGGCCAAAACAAAGGGGTTACAGGCCCCATGCAAGTCTGAAACCCAATAGAGCAGTCATTAAATCTTAAAGCTCCAAAATAATCTCATTTGACTCCATGTCTCACATTCAGGGAACACCAATGCAAAGCGTGGGCTCCCAAGACCTTGGGCAGCTCTACCCCTGTAGCTCTGCAGGGTACAGCCCCCTCAGCCACTTTCATGGACTGGAGTTGAGTACCTGTGGCACTCCAGGTGCACAGTGGAAGCTGATGGTAAATCTACCATTCTGGGGAGTGGCCCTCTTCTCACAGCTCCACTAAGCAGTGCCCCAGTGGGGACTCTGTGTGGGAGCTCCAACCCCACATTTCCCCTCCATATTGCCCTAGTAGAGGTCCTCCATCAGGGCTCCTTCCCTGCAGCAGACTTCTTCCTGGACATCCAGGCTTTTCCATATATCTTCTCTGAAATCTAGGCAGAGGCTCCCAAGTCTCCACTCTTGCTCTCTGTGCACCCGCCAGCTTAACACCACATGGAAGCTCCTAAGGCTTATGGCTTGCACCCTCTGGAGCAGTGGCCTGAGATGTATCTGGGTCCCTTTTAGCCATGGCTGGAGTTGCAGTAGCTGGGATGCAGGGATCAGTGTCCCTAAGTTGTGTAGGAGAGTGGGGCCCTGGGCCTGGCCCAGGAAATTCTTCCCTTCTAGGCCTCCAGGCGTGTGATGGGTGGGACTGTCACGAAGGTCTCTGAAATTCCTTCCAGGCATTTTCCCCATTGTCTTGGCTATTACTCTGGCTCCTCTTATGCACATTTCTGTAGCTGGGTTGAATTTTTCCCTGAATATGGGTTTTTATTTTCTACCACATGGCTGGGCTGCAAACTTTCCAAACTTTTACACTCTGCTTCCCTCTTAAAGATAAGTTCCAGTTCTAGCTCATTTATTTGCTCACAAATATAAGCATAGGCTGCTAGAAGTAGCCGGGTCAAGTCTTGAATGTTTTGCAGCTTATAAATTTCTCCTGCCAGATTCCCTATATTAATACTCTCAAGTTCAAAGTTCCACAGATCTCTAGGGCGGGGGCACAATGCCTCCAACCTCTTTGCTAACACATAACAACAGTGACCTTGCTTTAGTTCCCAATAAGTTCTTCATCTCCATCTGAGACCACCTCAGCCTGGACTTCACTGACCATATCACTATCAGCATTTTGGTCACAACAAGTTAACAAGTCTCTAGGAAGTTCCAAACTTTCCTTTATCTTCCTGTCTCTTCTGAGCTCTCCAAACTGTTCTAACCTCTACCCGTTACCCATTTCCAAAGTCACTTCCACATTTTCAGGTATCTTTATAGCAATACTTCACTCCCAGTACCAATTTTCTGTACCTGTCCATTCTCACATTGCTAAAAAGAACTACCTGAAACTGTGTAATTAATAAAAAAAAAAAAGGAGGTTTAATTGACTCAGTTTCACAGACTGTGCAGGAAGCATGGTGGGGAAGCCTCAGGAAACTTACAATCATGACAGAAAGTATAGGGGAAGCAGGTGCATCTTCTGTGGCTGGAGCAGGAGGAAAAGTGTGAATGGGAAGGTGCTACACACTTTGAAACAACCATATCTCATGAGAACTCACTATCACAAGAACAGCAAGAGGGAAGTCCACCCCCATGATCCAATCACCTGCCACCAGGCCCCTCTTCCAACATTGGGGATTACAATTCGACATGAGATTTGGCCAGGGACACAAATCCAAACCATATAGGTATTAAAGAAAAAAGACCAGAGAAGAAAAGATCAGAGAAAGAATGAAGTACAGATGGAAAAAATAATCAAGGATTTTTGTGATAATATCAAGTAATCTGATGTACATGTCATTGGAATTTTAGAATGAGAAAGTGTAAAGAATAATGTTCTGAAATTTTTCAAAATTGTGAAAATTATAAACCAACAGATCCAAGAATCTCAATAAACCTTAAACACAGGAAACATAAAGAAATACACACCATCATGGTTTTTCTATTTTATAATGATAAAAAAAAGTAAAAAAGAAAAAACCACATCACTGCACATCATATCATAATTCCTTTAAATACAAATGGTCTAAAGGCTGTGAACAAAGGCAGATATCATCAGAATGAATAAGAAAAGCAAGATCTAAAATATGCTGTCTATAAGAAACCAAGTTTAAATTTAAAGACAGGTAGTTGAGAGTAACAAAATGAAAAAAAGATACACCACAAAGTCACTAAATAAAACAAACATAGAATAGCCATATTAATATCAAAGTAAATTTCAAAAGGACTATGACATGTTAAAGAGAAAAATTTCATAATGCTACATGCAAAAGGAAGATGACATTCTTAAATGTCTATACAACTAAATAGCATAATTTCAAAATACGTGAGGCAAACCTGATAGAACTACAAGGAGAAACAGACAAATCCACAATTATAGTAACAGATTTCAACATTCCTCTCTCAGTAATTGATGACCAAATAGATATAAAATCTAACGGACACACTTAAGACTTGGCAGTGCTATTAATCACATTGACCTAATTAATACTTTTCAGACTCCACCCAACAGCAATTAGAATTCTTTTTAACTGTTCCTTCTTTTCTGTGGTTCTCATACAGAGAGACCCTCTGATTAAGGAACGACGTATTCTTATTTTCTCCTAATTCTCCTAAAAAATCCACTTGGGAGAGACCTGCTGCACAACTTAAAGACAACTATATTCTGTACTTAGATAAAGTATTTGTCAAGCTCCCTGGAAAAGGGAAGCAAAGGATCCTGACTTGTTTACTCTGCGCCTTCTGGAAGAAAAAAGGGATGAGAGAGAGAGTGGCAGTCTCACACCATGCTGAAAAGCCCTCCGCAACTAACCTAGATCCATGCGTCCCTTTGGGCCCTGAGGAATAATACTGCCGGTTTAATTCAAGATAAAAAACCAACAAAAATGGTTTCCCTAAAGGATATGCCAGGATAGCCATATGTGAAACAATATCCTTTGTCCTGAGCTCAGAGAGAATCAAACCCACTATAAAAGAATTTGAAATGCCAGGCGCGGTGGCTCACGCCTGTAATCCCAGCACTTTGGGAGGCCAGGGCGAGCGGATCACGAGGTCAGGAGATCGAGACCATCCTGGCTAACACGGTGAAACCCGTTTCTACTAAAAATACAAAAAAAAAAAAAAATTAGCCAGGCATGGTCACGGGCGCCTGTAGTCCCAGCTACCTGGGAGGCTGAGGCAGGAGAATGGTGTGAACCTGGGAGGCGGAGCTTGCAGTGAGCCGAGATGGCGCCACTGCACTCCAGCCTGGGCGACAGAGAGAGACTCTGTCTCAAAAAAAAAAAAAAAAAAATTAGAAAAACTAGGGATACTTCTATAAAAGGTAGCCTCACCTTGTCATACTCCCATACTTCCAGTAAGCAAGGAAAGTAAATTTGGTAAAGATGGTTGACCACTGTATAGATTTGTACAAGATCTTTGAGAAGTAAATACATTTGTAATTCCTAATCCTGCAACTATTTTGACTTTGTTTCTGTTTTCTGTAATGCGTACTGCTTTTTCTTCCTGTTCCTGTGGTTAATGAGTCCAAACTCTTGTTTGCTTTTACCTACAAAGGAGTTCAATACTTAGCTTAGTACATAATTTCTCAAGGATTTCAGGACTCTCCTACTATTTTCTCTAGCAATTTACAGGAAATATTAGGGAAATTTGTCCCACCAGAGAAATTTATAATTATCCTGTCAATGAAAAGAGTCAAACTCTGTAAAATATTTGAGGACATTTATTCTGAGCCAAACATGAGGACCAATGACATGTGACATAGCCCTAGGAGATCCTAAGAACATGTACCCAAGGTGATTGGGACACAGCTTGGTTTCATACATTCTAGGGAGACATAAGACATCAATCAATACATGTAAGACAGCTGGGCACGGTGGCTCACGCCTGTAATCCCAGCACTTTGGGAGGCCGAGGCAGGTGGATCAAAAGGTCAGGAGTTCAAGACCAACTTGACCAACATGGTGAAACCACTTCTCTACTAAAAATACAAAAATTATCTGGGCATGGTGGCATGCGCCTGTAATCCCAGCTACTCAGGAGGCTGAGGCAGGAGAATTGCTTGAACCCAGGAGGCAGAGTTTGCGGTGAGCCGAGATCACGCCACTGCACTCCAGCCTGGGTGACAGAGCAAGACTCAGTCTCAAAAATAATAAAATAATAATAATAATAATAATAATAATAGATGTGAGATATACATTGGTTCAGTCCCGAAAGGTGAGACAACTCAAAGAGGGGGCTTCCAGGTCATAGGTGGATTCAGAGATTTTCTAATTGGCAACTGGTTGAAAGAGTTATTATCTAAAGACCTGGAATCCACAGAAGGGAATATCTGGGTTAAGATAAGGGGTTGGGGAAATCAAGGTTCTTATTATGCAGATGATGCCTTCAGGTAGCAGACTTCAGAGAGAATAGCTTGTACATATTTTTTTATCAGACTTAGAAAGGTGCCAGACTCTTAGTTAATTCTCTCCTGCATCAGGAAAAATACCTGGAAAGGGAAAGGGATTCTCTACTGAATGCAGATTTTCTCCACAAGATACAACTTTGCAGGGCCATTTCAAAATATGTCAAATAAATATATTTTGGGGTAAAATATTTCTATTTCTTTTGGGGCCTGCTATCTATCATGTTGGTATCTTATTGCTACAAAGGGTCTATTTAAATACAAAAATTAGCCAGGCATGGTGGCATGTACCTGTAATCCCAGCTACTCAGGAGGCTGAGGTGGGAGAATTGCCTGAATCTGGGAGGCAGATGGAGGTTGCAGTGAGCCAAAATTGTGCCACCGCACTCCAGCATGGGGGACAGAGTGAGACTCTGTCTCAAAAAAAGAAAAAAAGAGTCTATTTCATTAGTGTTAAGGTCTCTTGTTTTAACATTAATTGTGGTCAGTTGCGCCTGAGTTCCAAGGGAAGAAGGTATAATGAGGCAGGTCGAACCACCCGTTCCCATCATGGCCTGAACTAGTGTTTCAGGTTTATTTTGGAATCCCCTTGGCTGAGAAGAGGGGTCCATTCAGTTGGTTAAGGGGCTTAGAATTTTATTTTTGGTTTACAATCCAATATGTAGATGATGTGCTGATAGCCTAAGAAACTAAAGAGCAATGTCAAACTGATACTTTTGGCTTTGTTAGAATTCCTCACTTCAGAGGGGGTTAAGGCCTTACTAGACAAATTGTAATATTGCCAAACTGAGGTAAAATATTTAGGACATTTGTCACGGAAGAACACAAAAGTGCTATAATCTAGGAGTTAGCTAAGTTTTCAGATGAAATGGCCTACAACAGGTAAAATAACTTAGGGATAATTTTGGAGACAAGTAGGATATTTTTCACAGTGGACTCCAAGGTCAAAAGACAAAATTACAACAAATTTAAAGACCTCAATTGACTTTATTATGAGCCTAGAATTGTGCAACCCTCCATTCTAGAAGACAGAGTGAGTGTTGCCACGAGCTGAGCAGAAGGCGTTGGCTTTATAGACAGAAGGAATGAAGAAAGCATAAACAAAGAACAAAGAGCGTATCCCTGGTTTCCAAGCTACTTTTCTGGTAAGGCGGGCACAGGGAGACAGAACAACGGAGAAGAACTGACTAGTTAACATCAGGTGGTTTCAGGCTACTGCTTTTGTGTAAGGATTAAAGCAGAGGGAATTCATTATCATGCTGCTTAACAATGGAAACTGGCCTGTTTGGGAAAATGGCTGTTAAATCTCTCTCCTGTCAGATAACAAGTTAGTTTTGGTTTTGTAACCTGGAACTTTAGCACTGGTGCCTCTATTTTGATTTTTAGTCTGGTCCACTGGGGCCTAGTGTAGGAGCTTCATCCAAAACAATGACCTCCCATAATTTTACTTAAAACCAGCTTTTACGGAGCAGGCAAAAACCTCTGATGGAGCATTACATGACAATATTCCAGACTCTCTGACTTAATCCTTAGAACCTGAAGAGGCTTTTTTGTGTTGTTTTGTGTTTGAGACAGAGTCTTTCTCTGTGGCCCCGGCTGAAGTGCAGTGGCATGATCTCGGCTCACTGCAACCTCCTTCTCCTGGGTTCAAGCGGTTCTCATGTCTCAGCCATCTAAATAGCTGGGACTACAGGCGCCGCCACCACACCTGGCTAATTTTTGTATTTTAAGTAGAGATGGGGTTTCACCATGTTGGCCAGAGTGGTCTCAAACTCCTGACCTCAAGGGATCCGCCCACCTCGGCCTCCCAAAGTAATGGGATTACAGGCATGAGCCACTGTGCCCAGCCTGAAGAGCCTTTTGAACAACTGAAATTGGCTATAGTCTCTCTCTGTGCTTCAAGAATTCCAAATTTTGAAAAACCTTTCCAAGTGATTTGCCATGAAAGGCACTGCTGGTAGTGTTCCTGGACCAAATCAAGGGTCTGGCTGCTTACTTTCATGGCCCACTAATAAGACGCAGACAAACTGGGAAAGAAGAGAGTTTATTTCTGTAACCGGGTACAGGGAAAAGGCTGGGAAAATATCACCAAACCAACTCAAAATTTCAAAGTTTTCTAGAGCTTATATACCTTCTAAGTTATATATGTCTGCATGTAAGTGTGCATTCATCTAAATACGTAAGTGATTAACTTCTAATCTATAACTAAAGTCTGAGTCATGAAGACCTTCTTCTGGAGCCTCAGTAAATTTACTTAATCTAAATGGGTCCAGGTGTCAGGCGTGATTACCCTTATCTTGTCTCCTGCTAAAACATGGAGGTTTGGGGAGATCCTTCAGACTCCCAACAAAACTTGTTTAATCTGGCCGGGCACGGTGGCTCACACCTATAATCCCAGCACTTTGGGAGGCTGAGGCGAGTGGATCACCTGAGGTCTGGAGTTCAAGACCAGCCTGGCCAACATGGTGAAACCCCATCTCTACTAAAAATACAAAAAAATAGCCGGGCATGGTGTCCCGTGCCTGTAATCCCAGCTACTTGGGAGGCTGAAGCAGGAGAATCGCTTGAACTCGGGTGGCGGAGGTTGCAGTGAGCTGAGATCCTGCCATTGCACTCCAGCCTGGGTAACAAGAGCAAAACTCCGTCTCAAAAATAAAAACACCCAACTTGTTTAATCTTGGCCAGACATGTCAGCTCTACGCCTATTGTAAGCCCAGCACTTTGGGAGGCAGGGGTGGGTGGATCATCTGAGGTCAGGAGTTTGTGACCAGCCTGGCCAATATAGTGAAACCCCATCTCTGCTAAAAACACAAAAATCAGCTGGGCATGGTGGCACATGCCTGTAGTTCCAGCTACTCAGGAAGCTGAGGCAAGAGAATCGCTTGAACCCAGGAGGCGGAGGTTGTGGTGAGCTGAGATTGTGCCACTGCACTCCAGCCTGGGCAACACAGTGAGACTCCATTTAAAAAAATAAAAACTAAAACTTGTTTAATTCTAAACAGGTCCTGTTAAGAATTCCTTCGTTATCTTGTCATGCTTCAAGGTCCAGGAAAGACCTAGGCAAGACTCTTGGTGGGCTTCTGTTACATTCCAGCCTTTGTACAGGGGCACTGAGTCTTTCAGCTTTTATTATTTAACCTAACTACTCAGTGCCGAAACAGTTGGCATGGAGGCCTGCCTGTTGAGCTGTTAGTGAGACCTGGCCTGCCACAGTAGAATTTAATTCAAAAGTGGGTATTAGACGATAGACCAGTAGCATATTTCTCAGTTCTTCTGGGTGCCTGGATGCTTTCGAGCTATGGCAGGAGCTGCTACACTTATTATAAGAGCACATTAAAGGTCTTATTATTAAGACCTTTTGGGTCTTAATAAGACAGATGAAAAAAACAAACTGCTTTTCCTACTCACACCACTCAACACAACACTTCACTTCTGACATCAGATGTGTGTGGGCTTGTCCTCACACACTAAGCAATTCTGCAGTGGACACCCAATGAGAGTCCTCCCATCCAATTCAACTCTGACGCTGTCTACCTGGGCATAGTGTCAGATCCCACAGGTTAAGAGCTTAGTTCTATTTTCACAAGACTGGCCTATTTTCAGACACCAATTGCAAGTAGTAGGTTGTCACCTATGCGTCTCACTGAGCAGCTATAAATTGGGGTTCCCGCAACCCCATTCTAATTTGTTAGGAAGATTCATAGAACGCAAGGAAACATTTACTTATGTTTATCAGCTTATTGTATTAGTAAGGAATATTATAAAGGATGCAGATGAATAGCCAGGCGGCAGTGATCCATGGGGCAAGGTATGGAAGGGAAGGGGTGATAAGCTTCCAGGTTCTCTCTGCAGCACACCCCCGTGGCATCCTGTAGGCATGCCACCCTACAGCCAGCTCCATCTATTCAGCCATTCAGAAGCTCTCTGAACCCCATCTTTTTGGAATGTTCTGGAGGCTCATTATGTAGGCACGATTGATCAATCATTGGTCATTGGTAATCAGCTCAAGCTTCAGGCCCTCTCTACTCTCCAGTGTTAGCAGGTGGGGCTGAAAGTGCCGATTCTCCGATTGTATGGTTGGTTTCCCTGACAACCAACTCCATCCAAAGGCTATCTAGGGACCCCCAGCCACTAATCATCTCACTAGCATACAAAAAGACACTTATCACTCCAGACATTCCAAGAGTTTAGGAGCTGGTGTGCCAGGAACCAGGAACAAAAACCAAATAGATATTTCTTTTTTTTTTTTTTTTTTTTTAGACGGAGTCTCGCTCTGTTGCCCAGGCTGGAGTGCGGTGGCCGGATCTCAGCTCACTGCAAGCTCCGCCTCCTGGGTTTACGCCATTCTCCTGCCTCAGCCTCCCGAGTAGCTGGGACTACAGGCGCCCACCACCGCGCCCAGCTAGTTTTTTGTATTTTTTAGTAGAGACGGGGTTTCACCATGTTAGCCAGGATGGTCTTAATCTCCTGATCTCAGGATCTGCCCGTCTCAGCCTCCCAAAGTGCTGGGATTATAGGCTCGAGCCATCGTGCCCAGCCAGATATTTCTTATTATAAATCACAATATCAAAGCATCTGAAGGAAATCAAATGATTTTACCCTAAAATAGACTTCCTCGACATAGCTCAAGGCAGATATTCAGAAGGGTTGGAAATACAAAAATAACTAAAAAGCTGCCTTTCGTGGGGGAGATTTGCATCTGTAGAGAAATCTGCACTGATGAAGCCAGGCTGTCTCTGAGGCCCTCCCTCATCCAGATCTGGGAAAGATTAACCGAGAGTCTGACACCTTTAAAGTCTAAAAGAAACATTCACCACCTATTCTCTCTGAGTGTTGCTACCTGTGAGGCTTCATCTACATAACAAGACCCTCTTTGCTAGCCAGGCCTCCTCTTCTTCCCCTCCATAACGTGTGTTGCCGCCATAACCTGATCTAACACTGTAATCTGGTTTTGGCCATGCTCTGAGCCCCCATTGTTAATGTAACCTCAAGATAGTACATAAGCTTCGGAACCCCACTGGAGAAAATCACTCTGCGATTTTCCTTCTGTGCGTATTAGTTTCTATGTCATTTCTCCTATTAATTTACCTATTGTGAGTTGATTTTTCAGCAGAATTCTCCCTTGCCCCATACAGTTTTGGTGCTGTGAGCAGGATACTATTGACAGAAAGGTTACATAACAGGCACTATAACTTAAAGAAATTTAAAGTTAGTTTTATCCTGAGCGAAGTTTGAGGACTAATTCTCTGGGAAATACAGACTCAGAACAAACCAAAAATGTCTTTCAAGTGGGCTACACAAGATAGTATTTATACATTCTGTTACATGGAAATGGAGAAGCAAAGGTGACATTCCTACAATTCTGATTGGTGCTGAGCGATGTTGTACATAAGATAAAGCAAACACATGGTTAACATATATAGGGTGTGAAAATAAGTAATTCAAAATCTAAGCTTTCAGAACCTTAAAATATTTTGAGCCTTAAGGGAATGCGATTATGGGATCTGAGTCACATAAACTGGCAGCTGTAACCTAGGAAGCTGTAACTTTTGTTTCCCTGATTATACATTAGTCTTTTTTCTTACCTAAATTATTCTGTAAAATGTTGTAAATGAATGAAGGATGCCAGGGAAGACCCCTTCCCTCTCAACTATTGATCTTCATGATAGATGAACCTCCCTTTTTCCTCTCTCACACAAAGATTTCATGAGGATCACATTGTCTAAAATGGAATGTTAAATATGCTTTTTGCGTATTTAACATCTAACAATGGAAAGGAAGTGAAAACATGCTGCAGCTAATTAAATTGTAACTAATAAACCAGCCCTGTGTAGAAAATGTTATAATCCTACTAGATTTTTTTGTTTTCTGCCAATATAAGTGAGATTTTAACTTGTCTTTTTTTTTTTTTTTTTTTTTTTGAGATGGAGTCTCGCTCTGTTGCTCAGGCTGCAGGGCAGTGGTGCAATCTTGGCTCACTGCAACCTCTGCCTCCCGGTTTCAAGCAATTCCCCTGCCTCAGCCTCCTGAGTAGCTGGGACTACAGGTGTGTATGCCACCACGTCTGGCTAATTTTTTGTATTTTAGTAGAAATGGGGTTTCACCATGTTGACCAGAATGGTCTCGATCTCCTGACCTCGTGATCTGCCTGCTTTAGGCTCCCAAAGTGCTGGAATTACAGACATGAGCCACCGTGCCCGGCCAAGACCTTAACTTTTAATTTTGGAGCACTGGAGTCTGTGTTTTCTGGATGGCAATTGCCAGTTTTTCACTTGAATAAACTCTTTAAAACTGGATGCTGATCCTTTCAATTATTTCAGGTTGACAAGGGTAAAAGGTTAATGAGCATGTAGGCATCTTAGGGGATGATTGATTCTATACTGTCTTTGTGCTTCGTGGCATAGGCAAGGTTATAATCAATAATTCAGTGAAGTATTTGACAAACTCAAGCCTTGCAGGCGAGAGTTCAGCTTTAGTCCCTAGGCCCAGTTTCTATTACCCATATGTCCAACTTGCAGCCATCTTGGGCCACTTTTAAGATCTTCCTTTTTCTGACAAAACCAAAGCTCTGCTCTTCTGAAGCCACAGCTCAGGGAACCCAGGACCTCACCAGCCTGTGGAAGGATAAGACATTCTCACCAGCCAGGCTCCCTGCCTCTCTTTTTGCAGAATCCAGTCAAGCAGAAGGTAAAAATCACTGTCTCTATTTTCCTCTGTGAAATCTTGATTAACGGGAGAAAAGGATTTGCGTCTAGTATTGGGTGTAGCGACTCTTGTGTACTTTTTGGTACAAGTATTCATATTGTCTGATCTCTTTCCTCAGATGGATCCTTTAAATTAGAAACATTTCTAATTTAAAAAAAAAAAAAAAGGATTTTAGAGATCCCTTATCCTTATTTGTATTTATGAGAAAGTTAAATTAAAAGAAAGACAGCATCGTGGTGTCATGACTGGATTTAGAAATTCTCTTGAGAAAATTAACAATCAAAAATTTGACCTACCCGGGCATGGTGGCTCATGCCTGTAATCCCAGCATTTGGGAGACCAAGGCAGGTGGATCACTCGAGGCCAGGAGTTCGAGACCAGCCTGGCCAACACTGCGAAACCCTGTCTCTATTAAAAATACAAAAATTAGCTGGGTGTGGTGGTGCGCGCCTGTAGTTCCAGCTACTCAGGAGGCTGAGGCATGAGAATCACTGGGACCCAGGAGGCGGGGGTTGCAGTGAGCCAAGATGGTGCCACTGCATTCCAGCCTGGGTGACAGAGTGAGACTTCATCTAAAAAAAAAAAAAAAAATTTCACCTAAAACAAAGTTAAAATCCTTTGCATGCTCAAACTGCCTGCTTTGGATGCCCTGTAGGATTTAGAATGACTGCATTCTATCTTCCAGCTTAGAAGTTAAAATTCCACATTTTAATCACTGTAGCCTGGATCCAATGTTCAATTCCCAGTCAGGGAATCAGTCTCATTTGGTTTGACATTTGTGTGACTTTTGACTTTTGGGAGCAACCAATTTTTATTGAGGAAGGTACCTTTGGTAAAAGAGTTCAAAAGCCAGGAATATTAGCTATGTGTTCTGAATAAAGTCTGATAATAAGAGATTTGCAATATTTTCTTAAAGAGCTCTGTGGTCAGAAGTCAGCTCAATTAAAAGCTGATATTCAAGCTACATACATATTTTTTTAAAAGGCCGTTCTGCTTTTTTGGATCCTGTTTTGGGGATTTTTTTTCTCCAGTCAGCTGAAACTCTGTGTGTGTGTGTGTGTGTGTATGTGTGCATTGTGTTGTGTGTGTTTCTTTTTTTTCTTCTTTTTTGAAACCTCTTTTTGAGTTATGTGCTTGGTCTCTCTGTTTGCTTCCTTTCTTGAGAACTGTTCTCCCATTTACTTCCTTTTTTTTTTTTTTGATGGCATCTCGCTCTCTTGTCCAGGCTGGAGTGCAATGGTGCAATCTCGGCTCACTGCAACCTCTGCCTCCCAGGTTCAAGCGATTCTCCTGCCTCAGCCTCCCAAGTAACTGGGGTTACAGGCACACCTGGCTAATTTTTGTATTTTTAGTAGAGACGGGGTTTCACCATGTTGGCCAGGCTGGTTTCAAACTCTTGACCTCAGGTGATATGCCTGCCTCGGCCTCCCAAAGTCCTAGGATTACAGGCATGAGCCACTGTGCCCAGCCTCTCCCATTTACTTCTAATCCTCCCTGCTTCTCCTTGTTTTGTCATCTTCAGTACCACATAAAGGCATCTAGAAGGAACTTCTAATGACTCTGAGTGAGACCCTTGAGGAAAACAGAAAAAGGATCCACTCACCCTCTTTCTAAGGTCTTCTGTTTTCCTTGAGAAATTCTTCCTCCAAAGAGTTGCAGGCAGGTTCCCCTCAGTCTAAAGCTCTGCTCCCTCTTGCATTGCATTGCATGATCTCTTCGGCTTTGTGGGGGTAGCAGTTCTCTCTGTGCTATGAGAGAACACAGCCTGTGTGTGTGTGAGATAGCTGGCTTGTCACTGGTGAGGGCTGCAGTTTTGGAGGTGGCTGACTGCAGTTGTTTGCAAGGGGCTACTCATTTCTTTGGGTGTTTAGATAAGAAAGGTGCAGTGTGGACACTTGGAGGCTGTGGAAACACTCACCACCAAGGCATAGGACTCTCATGAGAATGAGCTCAGCACAGAATGGGCTGATTGGCATTGGGTCACTCTTGCAGTAAGGTGCACTGTAGATGCATGTACAAGACTTGGTCCTGGCCGGGTGCAGTGGCTCACGTGTGTAATCTCAGCACTTTGGGAGGCCGAGGTGGGCAGATCACCTGAGGTCGGGAGTTCGAGACCAGCCTGACCAACATGGAGAAACCCCAGTCTCTACTAAAGTTACAAAATTAGCTGGGCATGGTGGCACCTGCCTGTAATCCCAGCTACTTGGGAGGATGAAGCAAGAAAATCACTTGAACCCAGGAGGCATATGTTGAGGTGAGCCAAGATCGTGCCTTTGCACTCTAGCCTTCACAACAAGAGCGAAACTCTGTGTCAAAGAAAAAAAAAAAGACTTGGTCCTATGGAGCGTCCCTCTTTGGGGGGACCTGGGATTCAATGCTAAAATGAGATCCCTGGCTGGGCGCGGTGGCTCACACCTGTAATCTCAACATTTTGGGAGGATCACTTGAGGTCAGGAGTTTGAGACCTGCCTGGCCAACATAGTGAAACTCCATCTTAACAAACGATAACAAAATTAGCCGGGCATGGTGGCAGGCACCTGTAATGCCAGCTACTCAGCAGGCTGAGGCAGGAGAATCACTTGAACTTGGGAGGCATAGGTTGCAGTGAGCTGAGATCAAGCCACTGCACTCCAACCTAGGCGATAGAGTGAGTGAGACTCCATCTCAAAAAAAAAAAAAAAAAAAGAGAAATCCTTGATTTTTGGGGATCTAGATGCTTTGCCTTCCAGCTGTGTTTGCTTTTCACATATTTATTTATTCATTTAATTTTATTTTTTTAATCGAGATGGAGTCTTGCTCTGTCACTCAGGCTGGAGTGCAATGGTGCGATCTCAGCTCAATGCAACCTCTGCCACCCGGGTTCAAGCAATTCTCGTGCCTTAGCCTCCCGAGTAGCTGGGACTACAGGCATGCACCACCACGCCCAGCTAATTTTTTTTGTATTTTTAGTAGGGAAAGGGTTTCACAAAGTTGGCCAGGCTGGTCTTGAACTTCTGACCTCAGGTCATCTGCCTACTTCGGCCTCCCAAAGTGCTGGGATTACAGCTGTGACCCACTGCGTCTGGCCAGTTTATGGGAATCTTAACTTGTGATGAAAGCTGAGATTGAATGAATGTGTTTATAAGGTCTTATTAAAATAAGCTCCAGCATTAATAATACATGGATGCAAAGGTAGCATTTAGTTTTTTCTTTTGAACAGATTTTTGTGTAGTATTAATAAGAGATAGTAGAAGATTTTTGTTTACCTTTTGAGCAAACTGCAAAAAACGGGAAGGGGAGAGGGAGAGACAGATTCACTTCATGTTGTTTTTATTAGGTATTTTCATTAGCTGGGAAACTGAGTCCCCTCTCTATCACAGAGTAAAGGCTTTTACTTTTTGAAATCTTTTAATTATCACTTTGGCTAAATGAATATAATTTTACAGTGACCTGCAAGCCTATTTTGATCAAATGCTTTAAACCATTATTATTTTAGTATCAAGTGTTTTGAGCCTTTGTTATATGACAAACTTTCCAAAATCAAATTTCTTTTCTTTTCTTTTTTTCTTTCTGAGACTTGTTCCCACTCTATTGCCTGGCTGGAGTGCAGTGGCGCCATCCCAGCTCACTGCAACCTCCACTGCCTGGTTCAAACAATTCTCCTGCCTCAGCCTCCCGAGTAACTGGGATTACAGGTGCCCACCACCACATCGGGTAATTTTTCTATTTTTAATAGAGACGGGGTTTCACCATTTTGGCCAGGCTGGTCTTGAACTCCTGACCTCAAGTGATC
>NW_012106075.1:291508-293139 GCF_000951045.1 Mandrillus leucophaeus | reverse complement strand
TTCGCCATGTTGCCCAGGCTGGTCTTCAACTCCTGGGCTCAAGGGATCCACCTACCATGGCCTCCCAAAGTGCTGGGATTACAGGTGTGAGCCATCACATACAGCCCCAAAAGAAAAAAAAAAAAGAAACTCTGGAAGTCTAAGACATATTAGGCTTAGTATGTAAAAATCACACAGAAAGCATTTTTAACTTTCTTTGAGTTATATTTTTATTAATGTGTAATTAATCATGTTCCAAAATTGCATGAGATTCTTAAAATTCTATCTTGATACGTTTTGTCAGTCATAAATATGATTATTTTGTTGTATGCCTCAGAAATAACCAAATTTCCTTGTCAAGTATATCTTTAATCATGGCTATTCTAAGTATTTTGCCACTCACAGAAAGCTATTGCTTTACTTTGATTCTTCTCAGAAAGCAGTTTGTAATCAACTGCAGTCCGGTGCTGGGCCTCTAGGCCTGGCGTGAGCCTGCTCTGCAGGGAAGGAGGGGACAGCTGGCTTCGGCCAGACTCGGTGGACACCCTGGCCCTCTCAGGGCAGAGCCGCCAGTCCCCAGTGTTTCTCAAGGATGTGACTGAGGCCCAGGAGGAATCCATGAGGGTCTGTTTACAGAGGCTGGGCAGGGGCTGCTTTGCTGCGGGGTGCGCACTGCCCCAGCACCTGCTTGCCCTCCGTGCTCACCCAGGGCCTCAGCATGCCTGTGGCTCCGCTTCTGGCCAGGAGCCCTGAACACAGGTGTGCAGACCCAGCCTAAAGGGCGGCCCAGGGCCCACGCTAGGCAAGGCTAGCGAGAGACTGAAGGCAGCGTGCGAGGCATCCCCTGGGAGTGGGGGCTGTGTTTCCCACAGTGGCCTCAGCTGGGCCCCCACTCAGGTGAGCCCACAGGTGGGAGCTGGGAGGCACTCCTCCCAAACACTCCACTCGGACCATAAAGCACTCCTGTTCTCACTCTGGGGAAAAAAAAAAAAAATCAACTGCAGTCCAAAATGTCTTCTAGGACATTAATGGTAAGGACCTGACAAGGACTTTTGAATATAGGTTTATGATAACATTGGTCATCATACCATTGGATTAGGCAAAAACTTCTCAAACTCTAGTAAAAAGCTGATGTGCTCATGAGGATTGATATCCCAACATCAAATACAACAAAATTACATGAGATTGAACTAATAGAGTGCTGAAATATATTTTTTTTAAATAACCTATTTAAAAAATAAAACACTGGTGATTCTTTTTATGTTTTGTTTTCCAGAGTTAAAAAAACTTTTTTTCTTTTTAGGTATTTAGCTTACAGCATTTGGGTAAAGTATGTTTTTATGAGCAAAACTGAAATATTTACCTTTCTCTCTACCTGATTTCTCCAGAATTTGGAAACTATTTGTAACTATTCTTAATCTATGGCAATATAGTTATTTACATAAGTTCAGTAAGAATCTGTTTTCTTTTGTAATAGGACACAATTGGATACACTCGTTATTTTACTGAGGCTTTGACTGAAATAGCATATTTTCATTATGACCAGACTACTTTGAGGAATCGAGGTTAACTTTACAGAGCCTATAAAAAGTCCCTTGGAGGCCAGGCGTGATGGCTCACGCCTGTAATCCCAGTACTTTGGGAGGCTGAGG
>NW_012106075.1:285522-287268 GCF_000951045.1 Mandrillus leucophaeus | reverse complement strand
TCCTACTGTGATCTGTCTTTGGTAGAAAAGGGGGACTAGAGACAGAAAAATTATATTTCAGAAGAAAACCATAGAACACCTGCTATTATTATTATTGGGTTGAATCCTGAAATCTTTCCAGCTATAAGTCTCCAAACTAGTGTTTTTCCATTTTTCTCTCATTTTTCTGACTTGGACTCACTAGAAATTAGAACTGTTTTTCTTGAAGCCCTGCATACTGAAGCTAGACAACTTGATATAAACTTTGGGATAAATCACCAGAGCAAATTAATGTAAATAGCCTTCATGCCTGCTGGTGTATGGGCTACTCAGAAACGTTACTTGAACACCTGGTTTGAACTACAGTCCAGAAAAAACTGTCAGAATGCCACCACAGGTTGGGCGCAGTGGCTCAAGCCTATTGTAATCCCAGCACTTTGGGAGGCTGAGGCAAGTGGATCACCTGAGGTCAGGAGTTTCAGATCAGCCCTGACAACATGGTGAAAACCTGGTCTCTGCTAAAAATACAAAAATTAACCAGGCATGGTGGTGTACGCTTATAATCCCAGCTACTCAGGGGGCTGAGGCAGAAGAATTGCTTGAACCCGGGAGGTGGAGGTTGCAGGGAGCCAAGATTGTGCCACTGCACTCCAGACCTATCCCATCTGCAATGTCACCTCCTAAAACTGGACAAAGCTGTTTAACCAAACTGACTTATTCTCAGTATGAAGAGTGATTTAAAAGAATATGGGGAAAATGTATATAATTTGCTCTTTTTTTCTTATCTCAATTTGTTTTTCCCCTCCTTTGCCTATTTCTTATCTAACAACGTCTAACTCAAATCTCTCCAAAGCTATCAACTTACCTTTTTTTTTTTTTCTTGAGACACTGTCTTGCTCATCACCCAGGCTAGAGTGCAGAGACACGATCTTGGCTCACTGCAGCCTCCACCTCCTGGACTCAAGTGATCCTCCCACCTCAGCCTCCCAAGTAGCTGGACTATAGGTGCATGCACCATCGTGCTTGGCTAACTTTTGTATTTTTTGTAGAGACAGGGCTTCGCCATATTGGCCAGGCTGGTCTCAAACTCCTGAACTCAGGAAATCCACCTGCCTCAGCCTCCCAAAGTGCGGGATTACAGGCGTGAGCCATTGCACCTGGCTTCAACTTGCCTTTCCATATGTGAAATTTTCTGAAGGTAAAAGTCTCAAAGTGGGGACTGAAGAAAATAAAAATATTTCACCCCAAAATATACTTCCTTAATAATAGTTTAAGATGGCTATTCAGAAGGGCTGGAAATACAAAAATAATTAAAAAGCTGCCTTTTGTTGGGGAGATTTGCATCTGTAGAGAAATCTGCACTGATGAAGCCAGGCCGTCTCTGAGGCCCTCCCTCATCCAGATCTGGGAAAGATTAACTGAGAGTCTGACACCTTTAAAGTCTAAAAGAAATATTCACCATCTATTCTCTCTGAGGGTTGCTACCTGTGAGGCTTCATCTACATAACATGACCCCCTTTGCTAGCCAGGCCTCCTTTTCTTCCCCTCCATAACTGCCACGATCTGATCTATCACCATAATCTGGTTTTGGTCATGCTCTGAGTCCCGATGCTTTCTGTAACCTCAAGAGGGTAAGTAAGCTTCTGGATCCCATTGAGGGATTGGGATAATCACTCTGCAATTTTCCTTTTGTGCACATTAGTAAATTTCTATGTTATTTCTCATATTAATCTGCCTTTTGTGAGTTGGTTTTAAGGCAAACATTCA
>NW_012106075.1:276809-279151 GCF_000951045.1 Mandrillus leucophaeus | reverse complement strand
AGCATTTGGGTAAAGTATGTTTTTATGAGCAAAACTGAAATATTTATCTTTCTCTCTACCTGATTTCTCCAGAATTTGGAAACTATTTGTAACTATTCTTAATCTATGGCAATATAGTTATTTACATAAGTTCAGTAAGAATCTGTTTTCTTTTGTAACAGGACACAATTGGATACACTCGTTATTTTACTGAGGCTTTGACTGAAATGGCATATTTTCATTATGACCAGACTACTTTGAGGAATCGAGGTTAACTTTACAGAGCCTATAAAAAGTCCCTTGGAGGCCAGGCGTGATGGCTCACGCCTGTAATCCCAGTACTTTGGGAGGCTGAGGTGGGCGGATGACTTGAGGTCAGGAATTCGAGACCAGCCTGGCCAACATGGTGAAACCCCATCTCCACTAAAAATACAAATATTAGCCAGGCATGGTGGCACATGCCTGTAGTTCCAGCTACTTGGGAGGCTGAGGGAGGAGAATCACTTGAACCCAGGAGGCGGAGGTTGCAGTGAGCTGAGATCACGCCATTGTACTCCAACCTGGGTGAGAACAGCGAAACTCCATCTCAAAAAAGAAAAAAAAAAAAAAGAGAAGTCCCTTGGAAAGACTGGCCTAATAACTAAAAGGAAGGTGAGGCAAAATTAATATAGAGTTTATTTGGGCTGAAGTTGAGAAATGCAGTCCCGGACACACTTTCAGGTTGCCTTGGGGAGTATTCTTGGAAACAAAGGAGAGGCTCAATTTTTTAAAGAAAAAATGACAACTCAGGAGAGGGAGTGATTACAAAAGTTGTTCATCAGGAATTCTCATTAGTGTACAGAAATAACATTAGCTAGTGATTGGTATACATTGTTGAAGTGTAGGGTATATGGCATGTTAGGGCTATGTGGTGGCAGTTAGTTCCGAGTATGCACAGCAAGTGGCTTCAGAGTAATTATTTAGATCAAACGGGAGTGAGATGTGACTGCTGTTACTTTTTTTTTTTTTTTTTAGACAGGGTCTCGCTCTGTCACCCAGACTGAAATGCAGTTGTGCGATCGCGATCTTGACTCACTGCAACCTCCACCTCCTGGGCTCAAGCGATCCTCCCACACCAGTAGCTGGGACTACAGGTCTGTGCCACCACGCCCAGGTAATTTTTGTTTTGTTGTTTTTGTTGTTGTTTTGTTTTGTTTTGTAGAGAGGAGGTCTTGCCCAGGTTGGTCTCAAACTCCTAGGCTCAAGTGATCCACCAGCCTTGGCCTCCCAAAGTGCTGAGATTACAGGTGTGAGTCATCATGCCTGACCACATTTTAAATGTCTCTCTGGGCCTGATAATTTAAAGGGGCTCACATTACTCAAATAAAAAGGCCCTTTTTGTCTTTCTCACTCGTCTACATTGTTCCCTTGCAAGGTTCCTGATTTTGCAGTAAGTAAACAACGTCACTTTCTGACAGGCCCAAGTACCTTGTTTGAGGGACCTCAGGAAAAGAGGAATTCATCCAGTTCGTACAGGTATTGTAAGTATAGTCCGATGGCAAATTCTTAGCTTAGCTTCTCAGCTTCAGGAAGCTTTTAAAAGTCTAATCCAAAATTCTCTATGAAAAGTTCCAAAAGAGCCGATTTGGAAAAAGCCTGTATGGCCAATCACTAATCTTGCTGTACTTTATGCAAATAATCAGGCCAAGTTTAATAAGACAATAATTTATTTTACAAAATAGATTTGTCCTACTGTGATCTGTCTTTGGTAGAAAAGGGGGACTAGAGACAGAAAAATTATATTTCAGAAGAAAACCATAGAACACCTGCTATTATTATTATTGGGTTGAATCCTGAAATCTTTCCAGCTATAAGTCTCCAAACTAGTGTTTTTCCATTTTTCTCTCATTTTTCTGACTTGGACTCACTAGAAATTAGAACTGTTTTTCTTGAAGCCCTGCATACTGAAGCTAGACAACTTGATATAAACTTTGGGATAAATCACCAGAGCAAATTAATGTAAATAGCCTTCATGCCTGCTGGTGTATGGGCTACTCAGAAACGTTACTTGAACACCTGGTTTGAACTACAGTCCAGAAAAAACTGTCAGAATGCCACCACAGGTTGGGCGCAGTGGCTCAAGCCTATTGTAATCCCAGCACTTTGGGAGGCTGAGGCAAGTGGATCACCTGAGGTCAGGAGTTTCAGATCAGCCCTGACAACATGGTGAAAACCTGGTCTCTGCTAAAAATACAAAAATTAACCAGGCATGGTGGTGTACGCTTATAATCCCAGCTACTCAGGGGGCTGAGGCAGAAGAATTGCTTGAACCCGGGAGGTGGAGGTTGCAGGGAGCCAAGATTGTGCCACTGCACTCCAGACCT
>NW_012106075.1:272058-275519 GCF_000951045.1 Mandrillus leucophaeus | reverse complement strand
CCCGATGCTTTCTGTAACCTCAAGAGGGTAAGTAAGCTTCTGGATCCCATTGAGGGATTGGGATAATCACTCTGCAATTTTCCTTTTGTGCACATTAGTAAATTTCTATGTTATTTCTCATATTAATCTGCCTTTTGTGAGTTGGTTTTAAGGCAAACATTCAGAGGGTGAAGGGGAAGTTTTCCCTTGGCCCCTAGAGTCATTTGACTTATTTTTATGTCCCCCATACCGTGATAGCTGTCTTACCAGTGCATAAGACCTGGCACTTGTAGGTGTGCCATGGGACTAGCTGTGAACAAGCATTCTTATCCGATGCCTATATTGTGCCTGGGAGATGCACTCTCCTAAACTCTGCTATCTCAACAGACTTTGATCAAATAGATGATCATGGTTATACAATGTTGATTTAGTTTGGATATTTGTCCTTGCCCAAATCTCATGTCGAATTGTAATCCCCAATGCTGGAGGTGGGGCTTGGTGGAATGTGTTTGGATCTTGGGACTGGATCCCTCATGGCATGGTGCTGTCTTTCTGATAGTGAGTTCTTGAGAGATCTGGTCACTTAAAAGTGTGTGGTACCTCCCCCAACCCCCCTCCACTGCCCGCATGCGCCCCCACCTGCCTCACTTGCTCCTGCTTTTGCCATGTGAGGTGCCTGTTTCCCCTTTGCCTTCTACCATGATTGAAAGTTTCCTGAGGCCTCACCAGAGACCAGGCAGATGCCAGTACCATGCTTCCCGTAAAGCCTGCAGAACCATGAGCCAATTAAACCTCTTTTCTTAATAAATTACCCATTCTCAGGTATTTCTTTATAGTAATGCAAGAACAGCCTAACACAAATGGTAATAAGACACTGGGCTCCAATGTGATTTTCCTGACTTTTCTGTTAAAAATCCAGCTTTGACCTGTTAAATAAAATTTATAGGATGCAATTAGTCTGGAGTGAGCTTCTGCCCTAGGCCCAACAGATCAAACCAAAATAGAGTTCCTCATACTGAAGTTCCACGCCAACAAGCCAAAACTGAATTGTTTATCTGACCTTCCAGGGAATCAGGACACAGAGGGATAATAGCCAAATCCCCAAACAGGCCAGTTTTAGCCAGCATGATAGGACGTCCCCTCTGCTTTAAACCTTGCAGATGCTCCCAATAAACCCATCCTAAATTAAAAATATTACAAATTAAGTCATTTTCAGTTGGGGACCAACGTACAAGGAAAGTCACTTTGAAACCACTCGTCTGCTTTCTGTTCTCTCTTTCTGCTTTCCACAGACCTTTCCTCCCTATCAAGCCAAACCTCCTCTGTTCAGCTCATCAGAACACTCATTCTATTTTACGAGAATGAGTTATTGCACAATTCTTGAGTCACAAATAAAAGCCAATTAAGATTTTAAAACTTGTTGTGCTTTTGTCTTTTGACAGATCAGAGTTTGCTGATGGATCACATACGGGATGCAAACAGCCAACTTAGGCTTCCTGTGCCGTGGTAGCTGCTCATGAAATTGTGGGAGCTTATTTTGCCTGGAATTAAATCAGCACAATTTGAGTTAATGAATAGCTTACATTTACTAGGGCTTGGCTCAGGACTTAAAACGAATGGACGTACTGATAGTAAATGTCTGTTTAGTGTCAGTCATGCAACAGGGAAGATTTTGAAAAACAGGAGATTCTTGACTTTGACAGGAAGTAAACTCTCAGAAAATTAACAGCTGAGGCCAGGCATGCTGGCTCACACTTGTAAGCCTAGCACTTTAGGAGACCAAGGTGGGAGGATTGCTTGAGCCTATTTCAAGTCTACAGTGAGTCATGTTCATGCCAATGCACTCCTGCCTGGGCAACAGAACAAGGAGACCCCATCTTAAAAAAAAAAAAAAAAAAAAAGCTAAAGAAAAGAAAATTAAGAACTGAGTGTTTAGAGGCATTACACTGTAGCATTCACATGGGCAAAACAATCCCATTTCTAAAGGAAATAATTTTACTGAAGAGCTGCAAAGGCCACTCTTCAAATATAGCAGACCCAAACTTAGAAGTCTCACTTTTTTTCTTTCTTTCTTTTTTGAGACAGGGTCTTGCTCTGTCGCCCAGGCTGAAGTGGAGTGGTGTGATCTCGGCTCACTGCAATCTCTGCCTCCTGGGTCCAAGAGAATCTCCTGCCTCAGCCTCCCAAGTAGCTGGGACCCCAGGCATGCGCCACCAAGCCTGGCTACTTTTTGTAGTTTTGGTAGAGATGGGATTTTGCCATGTTGCCCAGGCTGGTCTTGAACTCCTGGACTCAAGTGATCTGCCTGCCCCGGCCTCCCAAAGTGCTTGGATTACAGGTGTGGCCCACCACTCCCAGCCAGGAGTCCCACTTTTAACACAAGTAACTTCTATCTACTTTCAAAACTATGCATCACAAAAGGAAATTGACAAATGGAATAAGAAAGGGGCTAAAAAAATCTGACTGGACTATGGGAATTTTAGCTAACAAAATAATATTGTACCATGGTTCCCATTTACTTGGATTAGTAATGTGTCATCAACAAAACCATCCCCCAGTGAAAAGGGATCTTAAAGGCACTCCACTTCACTATGCCTGCTAAGCAGGTGGTATCGTCCAAAACACGCTGATGTGCAGGTTGTGGGCAGGATTCTTTAAGGCCACTCCCAAGGTACATACAGAAGGTTCTTTTCCACCAGCTTCACCAGGGACCTCACAGCAGCTGGATTCTGTAGAACTAAGGCCTTTGGAAGATCAGAGATTTTTGTCGCGTTCTGTTTTCCAGGATGTCCACATAGCCCATAGTCTATTGTGGTTCAGGAATGATGCAAATCATGCTGTCATACTCCCTGTTACCCTCAGTTCTCTGGACAAATAGAGCAGATGAATTGGACTCTAAAGCCTCATTTAGAAATCTGCTGGCCTAAAATGGCCTCATGCTTTAGTGCTAGCCTTGTTAAAAATGAGAGCAACCCTGCAAGCAAGCGCAGTATCACTCCCTTTGAAATTCTGTTTGGCAGGCCTAGGAATTGGGTCTGAGACCATGTCCTGGGCCCAATTTAACTGAATCCTCTCATAATCATGTTCTTTACTTAAAAGGGCTTCTCTCTTCCCTGGAGACATAAAATCAGAAGGATTCAGAAGGATCTGCCAGAGGAAATCTGACACCCCACCAACGATCAGGTGATTTTGTGAACCTAAAGGTGTTCTAGAGGAAAGATGCTGTCATCACCCTGTGAGGGACCCTTTCACATGTTCCGAAATGATTATCAAGGTGAAAGAAAAATCCAGCTGGATTCATGCTTTCAACTGGACTTGGGTTCCCACGAGGACTCAAAACTTAAATCTTCTAGAATAACTGATACTGGTACTAAATTCAACTGAAAAGAACTATTTTCGTGAACTTATTATTACTATTATCATAAACAGCCTTGCTGGCCTATTCACAGCAGTGATGATTTCAATTACTTTAAGACTCATAA
>NW_012106075.1:224682-271539 GCF_000951045.1 Mandrillus leucophaeus | reverse complement strand
GGGTTTCACCATGTTAGCCAGGATGGTCTCGATCTCTTGACCTCATGATCCACCTGCCTCGGCCTCCCAAAGTGCTGGGATTACAGATGTGGATGCCCGGCTAATTTTTGTATTTTTAGTAGAGACGGGGTTTCAGCATGTTGGCCAGCCTGGTCTCGAACTCCAACTCCTGACCTCACGTGATCCACCTGCCTCGGCCTCCCAAAGTGCATTTTTGGTAACACTAACAATAACTAATATGCATCACAATATTCAAGCCCTAAGTTTGACACGAAATGTCTGAGGCTAAAGTAGTTTGCATAACCAGAATTGCATCCCCTAGGCTCTCCCACTATGAAATCTGATTATTAAGAGGCTTATTTGAGGTCATACAAGGACAAAAAGAAACACTAAATACAGTCCTTAGAGGAATAGAAATAGACAAGTGTAGCTAAAGCTTGTTGATACTGACACCTTCAATAATAAACTTTGAGACAATTACAAAAACACATAATACAATTGCAATGGAAATGGCAAAAATTCAGAATTGGACTATTGAGAAACAATGTAATGCCCAAACAAAAATTCACCACAAGGATCTCAGAGGGACTCAGCAATAAAGCAGCTTAGCAATTAGCTAGAAAAAAGCTCTGAGATTTCATCACTCGTTCAGCATGACATGCTGCTATGATAATATAACTACTGATTGGACTGATGTGGAAAATGGCCAATGGGTGGGTTTGTCCTCAAGACTTAACATAATAAAAGCCATGGACATGACCAGGCATGGTGGCTGACACCTGTAATCCTAGCACTTTGGGAGGCCAAAGTGGGCAGATCACCTGAGGTCAGGAGTTCGAGACCAGCCTGACCAACATGGTGAAAACCCGTCTCTACTAAAAGTACAAAATTAGCTGGGTCTGGTGGCACATGCCTGTAGTTCCAGCTACTCAGGAGGCTAAGGCAGGAGAATTGCTTGAACCTGGGAGGCAGGGGTTGTGGTGAGCCGAGATCGCACCATTGCACTCCAGCCTGGGCAACAAGAGCAAAACTCCGTCTCAAAAAAAAAGAAAAAGTCTTAAAATTTTAGATGGGTGATGCAGGTAAGCCACTCCTTAGGCTTAGATTGGGTAAGACTTTGTAAGCAACTACAAAATGATACTCAAATAGTTAATTGCATGAAAGGGCAAGTGATAAAGACAGCACAGCAGTTTGTAACATTAATGTGTGCCAAAGGAGAATTTTTGCACATTGCTAATCAAGTTTGCTTTAACCAATCGCCATTAGTATGATGCGTTTAGAGGTTTTTCCCCGAGGTGCGTATTCTACTGACTGTTAAATTCATCCCATGGAGATCCTGATCATTGTTTTTACAACAGGCTGAATGTTTATGTACACCCAAAATTCATATGCTGAAATCCTAACTAATCCCAAGGTGATGGTATCAGGAGGTGGGGTCTTTGGGAGGTGATTCGGTCATAAAGACAGAAACCTCATGAATGGGTTTAGTGCCCTTGTAGAAGAGAGTCCAGAGACACCCTCCACTCCTTCCAGCATGTGAGGTGAAAAAGAAGACAGAAGTCTATGAGGAAGCAGGCCCTCACCAGACATCAGATCTGCTGGAGTTTCGTTCTTGGAGTTCCAGCCTCCAGAACCATAAGAAATAAATTTTTCTTGTTTATAAGCCAGCCAGTCTATGATGTTTTGTTCTAACAGCCTGATCAGCTTTACTGTTTTACTGTGGGCTCGCTGAGTATTTTAATGGCTTCAAACTGCCCAGAGAAAGGTAAAAAAAAGCAATGGAGATCATTAGCAAATTATAGTGTTACTATAGAATAATAACAAAGTGGGGAAACTGTAAAGGTAAATAAAACTAAGATGGCATTTGTCTTGTTTCCAAAAGGAAAAGAAACCCCTTCTGCCCCTCCCCTTTCTTAGAACATTTCCTTGAGAAAGCTTGTATTTGTAAATCCTTCCTCTGTTCCTTCAGATACTTATGCAAGTCTTTTAAAAGTTTAAATAAATCTTTTACCAGAATTAAAACCCAAAACTGTTTTTCTGAAAAGCCTGGGAGCCCCCTCTCACAAGTGTAACATCAAGGACGACAGTGCCCCATGTTGCTGTCACCAAGGGTGTGTCAAGGTGCAATTAGGTGCCTTGACAACCTGCTTTATTTTTTATTTTATTTTTTTTGAGACGGAGTCTCGCACTATTGCCTGGGCTGGAGTGCAGTGGCATGATCTCGGCTCACTGCAACCTCTGCCTTCCGGGTTCCAGCGATTCTCCTGCCTCAGCTTCCCAAGTAGCTGGGATTACAGATGCCCACCACCACGCCCGGCTAATTTTTTGTATTTTTAGTAGGGACAGGGTTTCACTACATTGGCCAGGCTGGTCTTGAACTCCTGACCTCATGATCTGCCCACCTTGGCCTCCCAAAGTGCTGGGATTACAGACGTGAGCCACTGCCTGGCCAACCACCTACATTTCCTAGAGATTCAAGTTGCTTTATTTTCCCTACAGAAAAAGGCACTAATTAACACAGATGCCACCCCAATCACCAGGTGAATTAGGTAAGCTGTGAGCGCATGTATAGCAAACAACAACGCCGTGGAGCTCTCTCTCACGTGAGTTCAAGTCCTCATACACGACAGCATGTGTGTAATGGGTTGTAGCCGCTTGACTACATACATGGGGGGATTTCTGTCTTTATGATGGTGTTAGCTGATTACACGTAATGCATCCATGTGTTTAATGCTTATTCAATCACAGAACTAGTATTTTCTTTATTTTCCACATTTGTGGAGAGAATATTCTGGGTTGGCAGGAGGTTTTATTGAAAATAATTTTTTTCCTCAATAGCACAAGGTCTATCTTCCAAGTTGCCGTAGGCAACAATTTTAGCAAATGTTCTGCTACGACCTAAAATACCTTTCCTTACCGCCCAGCCCCCAACTGGTGATACTTTACCTGTCTGTTAACAGCATCATTCCATTTCAAAGAACCCATTTCTGTGTGTGTTAGAGTAGGGTGGGCAATGGTGTACTAAGTCAACCTAGATGTCGCATCCCCTTCATGCAGTAAAAGTTTATTCCTTGCTCACGGCGTGGTTTGATGAGAGCCAGTGGAGTCGGGGGCTTATTCCTGCTCCAAGCGGTCAGGGGCCTTCAGGATGCAGGCACCTCTTGTCTTGTAGTACTGCCATCTGCAACATGAGGGAGGCCTCAGAAACGGGAAGCACACGGCAAGTCACCAAACCTCCAACCCAATCCTGGAACCTACCAATCTTGGAACCTTCAGTGGGTCATAGAAGGGAAACCAGCCAGACGTCAGCATGCTGCTGAGACCTCGGTCAGTGAGTCACCTGGGCTCTTGTGAATTACAGAATCAATGTTGGAAGCCCAGGAAGCCAACAAATCGGGTTTAGAACCCAGAAGCTTGGTCGTCTTGGAGTCTGGAGAGGCTTGAAGGTTCCACTGAGCCAGGGATTTGGCACCAGAACTCTTGGGGCCAACTCCTGGCCTACCTCTGACTAGTTGTTTCCACTGAGACACATCATTTCTCTCAGTTTCAGTGTCCTCCTCTGTAACACTGTGTGTTCTACATACTGCTTGAGATGATTTCAAGGCTTAAGGGAGACAATGTTTGAGGAAATGTTTTGAAAGCTACAAGGCACAAGACAAACACCACTTAATATTACTCATCTTGTCTCTGCAGAGACATCCCTCGCAGGGCCAACCTCTTCCCATCTGTGCACAGAGTGGGGAGAAGTAGACACGGAACTGATGTTCCTTCCAGTGCTGCCGGGTGGGATTCCAGCCATGTAACACCCTCCCTCCCTCTGTGAGTCTCTGGCCCCTCATCCTGAGCCTCCAAAGTCTGGACGGTTTCATAGCTCATGTGTCCACCAGATGACAGTGGAAGGGCTCAGAGAGATGCTTCCAGAAAGCCTTTCTCCACAAACACTACACAAAGTTAGGACCCTGTTCCCACCCTTGGCTCAGACCCTAAAAGAGAGAGTCACTCTTATTTGTCTTTACCCCACTCAACCCCGCCCTGGCTTTGGGATTTCTCTACATCCTGTATTTTGTACCCAGCCTGTTAACTATAGCTTCACTGCTGAGCCATCTGTTCTAGACCATGTTCCTGCCTCTGCCCACCACACACTTCCCTGGAGCTGGACCTGATCGGCCAGAAGCAGCATCTGAAAAGGAGCATCTCAATTTCAGCACAGTTGACCTTAACAAAATGACTTGGGGAAGAACACCAGCTTGGGAACCAGGACTTCGGGGTTTCCCTGCTTCTGTCACTGGCAGCTGCACAGGCTTATCTGAGACTTTCTCTCTCTGGGTGTGCACCTATAAAATGCCAGGATTGGATGCAATGACTGCTGTTGTGATTCTCAGATGGGGAGCTGGGGAGCGGGGCTGGGAGGAGAATCAGTCGGGTGAACTCCTGGCTGGCTGAGCCCTGCAGAAGTGGTCCTGGGCTCCTCCTTCCTTCAAGGCTTGACCAAGTTCTCTCTGCCTATGCCTCCATTCTGTCCTCTCGCTGGGACAGATGCTTGTTGACTGCCTGTTGACAGGATCATGGGAAGCAGTTTCTCAGAGAGGAGACAAGAGGAACAGAACCCCAAGTCCTAGTGGAAGAGCCTACAAAGGTGGCCATAACCACTTGGCCTTGGCCTGAGCCCTCTCGCAGCCACTGAATGGGGACCTCTTACATTCACTTCCTCGGATCTCCTGAATTCCAATCTCCCTCTTCCCATCTGTGCATTCCATCAATGGATCTCATTGGTTCACCTGCTCCCACCATGAAGTCCTCTGAGGGTTAAATTCTGTTTCAATAATATACTGGGAAGCTGACATTCACATACACACATTTTATTTTTCATAAAATAAAGGATAATGTGCCCACCCATACCCTGTAAGTTTCATAGCCTAGAAGTCAGTTTCATATCCTAGAAGTCAGTTTCACAGCCTAGAAGTCTTCCTAGTAGTCAGATTTTCTGTCCCCCAGAGGAAGAACTCCTGCACCCCCAGTTCCCAGGGGACCTGGTGTTTGAGGAGCTGCATCAAGCCGCATCATCTTACAAGCCCAGGGGAGAAAGGATGTGTTTAAGAATAGAAGTTGTTCATTTTGTTTTCCTTTGCAAGATTTTGATAGAATCTAGTAGAAAGGCAGTCTGGCTTAGCTCAAAATGCAAGAGACTGCCTTAGCTCAAAATGCAAGAAAAGGTGTTATTCTTTGGCATCTGGGCATTTCACAGAGGGCATGGGCACTCCCCCATCTAAACAGGCTTGAAAAAGGGCACACACCCAAGAGAGGTCCTCGGGGAGGCCCAGCACAGAGTGGTTCAGGATGCACAGACAGCCTCCCTGGGGCTGTGGGCCAGGAGGTGGGGAAGCCACCTTACTCAGGCTGGAGCAGATTTGGGAAAAGTCATGGGAGCAAGTTTCTCTGCTCTGGGGTCTGGGCCACAGCCTACCATGTCCCATCTCTCTGGTTCTGCCCAGTGTTCCCTCCTTCCTTTTATCCCCAGCACCTCATCAGTGCTCCCTGCTCCTGAACACCATGGTCAATCATCCTGGGGCTTCTCACATCTGTGAAAGAACAGGTCTCTCGATCACCCAGGTGTAGACTTCCAGGATGGTGCCTGCTTAACTTTCCTACAATCCAGGGTCATCAGGGAAATGGGCCAGGTGGGCAGGGTAGAGCCTCACTTGCAGCCAGAAACCCTGGGATGTAGCCTATCTGTGACAAGGGCAGATTGGCAACCATCTGCAACCAGAAACAGGCCAGGTATTCTATCCACTGCCCCCAGATGTTGCCTCCCAGGTTCCTAGAGCCACCTTGAGTCCCAGCTCAGCTGCCACCCAGACACCGAGCATTCAACCAGGGCAGTGCAGTACATGGGGGCGCCCTGGAATCCCTGGCATCACCCTCACCCCTCCTGCCTCTCTTCTTCGTCCCCACCTCACATCTCTCCTGTCCTTCAACATCTCCTAGGGCTGTTACTCTTCCTGGAGAAGGGGCTCTCGGTCCCCTTCCAGCACCCTCTCATCCTCCTCCTTCTCCATGCAGCCCACTGTGGCAGCCAACCCAGCGCCCACACCACCCCCAACCACGGCGGCCCCTGTGGCGCCCACAGCAGCTCCAGCAGCCACCATCCCGGCCTCTGCAGCCAGTGCAGCTGCTGCCATGCCAGCACCCACCACGCCCCCTGCCAGACCCATGAGCCCGGCCCCCACAGCACCCCCCACAGCAGCCAGGTGGCCACAGAAGCGCATCGTGTAGGAGTCCATGAAGGCCTTGGCCGTGGCCTGCAGCTCAGCTTCCAGTGCCTCCAAGGTCTGATCTCTCCCCTTGCAGAGTAAGGCCACACCATGGCGGGCCAGAATGGCATCTTTCTGGGTAGAGAGGAGGTTCCGCATGGTGTCTGGCAGGACCCGCAGCGCAGAGAATATGCGCTTGGTGGCTATGTCCTGTGACAGGGAGGGGAAAAGAAGGTGCCCTGACCAGGAGCCCCAGGCATCCTCTCCCCGACCTGGACCCTGCCCGGACCACACCTGCCCCCCAAGCAGGCCCCAGGGCTCACCTGCTGCCTCACATACTCCTCGAACTCCCTCTTGGCAGCTTCCACCTTCCTCAGGTCGTGCAGCTGAGCAGCCATCTGTCCACGGGAAAACCCAGGCTGCCTCCTTCCTTCCTCCTCAGCCAGGGGCGCCGCTTGTTTCCTCATCTCCACTCCCAGGGCACACAGACCCCCACCCCAGAGGCCTCGGCACAGCCCCCACCTCCCTGCCTCCCTGCCTCCCTGCCAGAATTCTGGATCCCCCAGGGGCTCTTACCTCATCCGGAGAGGTGAAACCGGGCCCTGTCCTCCCCATCCATCCTGAGAGGTTCTGCGGAGACACCATCGCCGAGGTCAGGGAGAGCAGGGGCCCAGCCGAGTCGCCTGGGTCTCCAGGGAGTTTTCACACCTTGATTTCCTGAGCTAGCTGCTGCCCCGTGAGCAGGCGTCTGTCCCCTCTGGCCACGGTGCGCCCCTCGTTCCAGTACCCCTGGCAGCGGCTCTTAGCGTGCTGAGGGGCCGCGCTCAGCACATCTGAGACGTAGGCCCCCAGAAGGTGGCAGAAGTCATCATCTGTGTCTGAGGGAGAGATTTGCATGCTGAGAGACTGCAGGCTTTGGGAGGAGAAGGGGTGTCAGAGGCCAGGAGAGGCGGGTGCTTCGAGGAGCTCGGTTGCCCAAGGAGGGGAGCTGGGAGCAGCGCAAAAGAGGTCCAGCTCTCGGGGACACTCACCACCAGGGCTTGCATGGCCTTGGTTCATCCACCGCCTCCCTGGGGCAGGCAAGAGGCAGCAGCGGGCTCGCTTCCCTTGCAGCAGCTCCTGCACTTTGGGGTATCTGCCAGACAATCTCTGTGAGGCAGCAAGAGGAGCGCTCTGAGCTAGGAGGTCCACCCTCCCATGCTTGGGTCCCTACTGGGACCCCTCCCAGCCTTCCCCACCTCTGCCCTGTCCATGGCCCCTCCACCCCATCCCCTTGCACCACTCACCTGGAAGATGTTGCCTATATGCCCCTGCCCTGCCTTGTTGGGGTGGGATGAGTCACGAACTAAGAGGTCCAGATGCTGGAAGAGAAGGGGTCCTGACACCAACAACTGGGGGTGTGGGGCCTGGGACCAATGAATCCAAAGATAGGTATCTCACCTGGATGGGCACCATCCCATAATGCTTGCCCATCACCTCGGCCACGTGGACAAACATCTGGGGGTGGGACACAGCGTCAGGGTTGCGCCACTTTGAGGACTATGGTGCACCCCAAGCCTGTCTCCCCACCTCCCTATGCCTGCTATAGGAGCCAGGCTTCCCGCTTCACAGCCTGGGGTTCTCCTGCCTCTCCCCAGACCAGGCATCTCATGCTTTACTCTCCACCCTCCCCCTTCAACCCTGTTCAAGTGTCATAAAACCCTAGGCCAGACCAGGAGGGCACCTAGTTCCTTCAGGTCCGGCCCCTGGCCTAGTGGGCAGGGGTGGGGGTGACCCAACATCAGAGGTCTCTGTACCTCCAGATAGTCCAGGTCTGTATCCTTCAGCTCCTGGCAGGTGTTGAGGATCTGGAATCAGAGAGAACATGTACGAGGGATTACAGAGGCCAGGTGACTTCCCTGGGGAGGGCCCTGGTGAGTGGGGAGCTTGCAGGCAGCCTGTAGGTCTCCGAGCACGGGAGAGGCCAGTATGGGGGCCTTGAAGGCTGTAGGGCTGGGCTGGCCTCAAGGCTGGAGGCAGACCTGGAGGGTATTGCGATCCATCAGGCCTTCAGCTGCCCCAGGGACCATCAGCCCACCTTTAGGAATAACCCACGTTCCCACCTTCACCAACTAGAAGCACCTTCCCCCTTCCGGGGCAGCCCCAGAACCTGTGAGGACCCCAGACACCAAAGCCTGTGAGATGCTCTGGCCTTGAGGAAACTGAGCTGGAGAAGGGTGTGTGGAGTGGGGATGCCAACATCAGTGTCCCCCATCACCTGGTAGGAGCTCAGCATCGTGGTGAGAGCACAGAGCTTGATCCTTGTTTCCCTGCTCAGCTCAGGGCTCATGGCATCCCCTGTATCCACCAGGAACACCGCCACCTATGCAGGGGGTAGGGGAAGACCCAAGGGGCCAGGCCTGCCTTGTTCTCCCACATTCTTCCCAATCCTGCCCCGTCCCATCCCCATCTATCCTCACCCCAGAGATGCCCTTCTTGATTCCCCTTCCCATCCCTGACCTCCTTCTGCCACTTCCCCCCTCACCTTCTTCCCTTCTTTCCCCAGCAAGAAGGGGTGGCTCCACATCCATATGCCCCTGGCAAGGCCATTGGCACCCCACCTACACCCCTGCAAGGACGCTTCTCCTCCTCTCGGCCAGCCGCCCTCACCAGACTCCTGCAGGGGAGAGAAGGGAGAGCATCAGTTGGTCGGTTCCTTGTCCTCACAGACCAGAATAACAGATCCAGCTTCCCCCAAGCAGGGATTCCCATCCTTGCTCCCCACCCCCCTCCTGCTCCGCCCTGCCCTCACCAGGCCCGGCAAGCCCTGAAGCAAGTGGTTGAGGAGGAAGGACTTCCCTGAGTGCTGCTCCCCCAGGACAGCGAGGAGGCAGACCGGGGTGTCCCTGGCCAGGGGGTGCTTCAGGCAGCGGTTGATGGCCCCCATCCTAAGGATGAGGCCCCCAGACGCATTGACGCGAACCAGCAGCAGCGGCTCCGCCCTCACAGGACAGGTCTCCTGGGCCAGGAGAAGAAAGGGGCCCCTGAGCATCCAGGACCAGCTCCTGACCCGGGAATGTGTCCAGCCTGGAGCTCTGGGTGCTGTCCTGATGTTCTAGAATAGGGCCAAAGCCACCCCCTCCTCTTGGGTCTGACTGATTAGGCCCAGTCCCCAGACCTGCAGCGCAGGGGGCAGCGGCCGCTGCGGCAGGAGCTTCATCTTCTCGCCCAGGCTCCGGAGGCCCCTCTTCTGCTTGCATATCTTCCGGCACTCAGGGCAGCAGGGCGGCTCACAGCCCGGGACACGGTGCGTGCTGAAGCACCGTATGCAGAAGTCGTGGCCACATTCTAGCGAGATGGGCTCGCGCAACCTCTCCAGGCAGATGGAGCAGGTGGGGAGCTCCCGGGGTGCCATGGGCCGGGGTCCCAGACCCAGCTCCAACTTGGGGAAAGGTGTGTGGGACCTGTGGGGCAAAACAGGCCACTGAAAAGCAGGATGTCTATTGGGGGCAGGGGGTACCGGCCAGGGTTGTGGTGGAAGACTGATGGCTTGGGAGTGGAGTACCCTTTGTGCCAACCCAGTTTCCATTGGTGCCTCCATGGAAAGGCGGAGCTGCTTCCAGAGAGGCTAAGCTCTGCCAGTTCCTCACTGACGTGTGTCCTAGGACCTGGGGGCCTCAGAGTTGGGGCAGCAGAGCAGTGGTGAGAGAGTCTGAGAGGGAGAAAGTCTGGGTAGAAGGGACTCCACCACATCCCAGCCATGCAAATGTGAGCAAGTTCCTTCCCCTCTCTGGGCCCCAATTTCCTAACTGTCCCAATGGAAAGGATAGCAATACCCCTCATGGGGCCGTTGGGGTGACCATCCGAGAGGAGGCGTGTGCAGCTGTCTGCACAGTGCCTGGTGCAAATGCTTGGGAAGAGCCTCTCCCGGCTTTCTGCAGGGGGCTGCTTCTATGAGGTGCTGACTTCAGCCAGGCCCCCAGGCACGATGCCCTCCACAATACCATGCTGCAGGGACAGTGAGGAGAAGGCAGCAGCCTGTGCTGCAGTTGGGCAGATGGCTCTGGATCTTAGAAGATTCCTTCCGCTCTCTGCTCTGAGCTGGCATCTGCCTCCCTGCAGCACCCACCTGCTTCTTCCTGTCCCTCCCTCCACAGCCTGGCGGATCCAGCCTCGGGTGGACAGCCCTCCTGGCTGGGCTGCCGGGCTCTGTGTTCCGGGACCGGCCATTTCAACTGAACTGCCTGGTCTCACTGCACCCATCCCAGCCTGGAAGGCCCCGCTACATACCAACTGTTGCCGCTGTTTCCCATGAAGCTCTGTTTCCTCTCCTTGGAGAAAAAAATAATAATAATAAGATTTAGAACAGAATCCAGACTTCTATCTTCATCCTGGGTTTCCAGGGACTCCTCATGCTCCCCCACCCCGCCCATCACCCACCCCAAGAGGGCTCTTCCCACCCCACTCTCTTTCCCGATCTTAGGACTGAAGACTTGCCCGTTTGCCAAGCCGATGACAAAAGGAAGTGACTGACAAGGCGGGCCTCGGCATGGGAGGCTGGGATGGGGAGAGGGTCCGGATGCAGAGGGGGAGGCCCCGAGACCTTCAACCAGAGGTAAGGATGTCTTTTCTCCCGGAAAGGCTAGCGGGCTGCGGCAGGTGGAAGGTGAGGTTGGGGGATGGTCTCCCCGAGGAGCTGACTCCCGGGCAGAGCTGGAAAAGAAATGTGACAGCCGGGAAAGAGGAGGCTGCTGCTGGACTCACCCCAGGGGGAGGAGACAGGGCTGCGGGTAGCAGGGCTCCGAGGAGGGAGGGATGGAGCCCGGCTCAGAATCCCTGGCAGAGGCTGGGATGCAGGCAAGCCGAGGTGGTGAGTCGCCATGGAGACAGAAGGGAAAGATAAGGACAGGGAGGGGGAGGGGGACAGAGAGGGAGAAGGCGTGCAGTGCACCCACAAACATGGAGGCGCCCTTCGGCGGAACCATGGGCCAGCACTGCCTCTACTGGGCCAGTTGAGGTCTCCCCAGGGCTACAGGACAGGGTGGGCGAAGAGAAGAGGTGTGGGAAACAGGAGAGGGTATGACCAGAGCTGACCCAGAAACAAGGAGTTATTCATCCATTCATTCAATGAACAGTTACTGAGCACCCACTATGTACAGAGCCCCCGAATGCCACCCTACTTCACGTGGCCCTGCACATGCTCCTGCCCTCCCTCAGGTTTATGTCACTGATGCCCAACCCAGCTGCAGCCTTCTTCAGCACCCATGGGCCCTCCATGTCCTCTGGTGTATTTCCCTCCCAGTGGCTTTCACCCTGCCTCAAACTTGAGCAGGGTGAAATCTATCAAAACTATGAGCCACCTCTGGATCTTCTAATGGCCTCTTGACTGGGCTCCTTGACTCCCTTCCACTCCCCAGTGCACAGCCAGCATAGACTCCCCCAGCACAGATGACCTCACACTGCTCAAACACCTTCAGTGGCTCCCTACTACCATCAGATCAAAATCTAAACTCTCCAGCCTGCTGTCTGGGCTGAACCTTCCTTCTACTCTTCTCTCTCGCCCCACTCTTCCCTGCCTCTGCACCCTGGCTTGGTTGCGCTGCTCCTTCTCATCCCTCCTGGGACACCCTCCCAGGCCCAGCGCAGGTGCTGTGGCCTCCCTAGAGCCTCCTTCCCTCACCCCTCCCAACTGGGTGCGGTCTTGTTCTCAGGCAGTTCCGGGCTGGGGACGTCTGATATGTGATAAGCTTGGCGCAGCCCAGGCTTCAGCGCCAGGCAGATCTGGGCTTGATTCCCTGCTCAGGGGCTCCGGGACTCCAGTGCACCTCTCTGTGCTCTGAGGAGCCACCATTACCTACCTAAAGCCACTAGTCCAGGCAGCGGAGTCATTTGTACATCTTAGGAGCTAGGATGCAGAAGGGTTGGGGTGAGGTGGGATTCAGAACCTAGAAAAGTTCAGCAGAGACCACCTTCAGCAGGTGGAGACACCCCTGAAGCTGGGGCTGGATCTTGTTCATTTTGGTGTCTGGAGGACCTGAGACTGTGGGCTGAATCAATCAGATTCAGAGAAGCAATGCCATAGACTATATCTCCTCCTGCCCCAGGTGGTACAAGCCCCTGTGTGTTGGCAGCAAAGCCTCACACTCAGGGGATGAGGAAGCAAGCCTGAGCCGTGCCACAGCTCTGCCTTCAGGGCAGAAGGGAGGGTTTTCTCAAGCCCTGTAGCCTTTCATCCCTGCAGGAGAGAAAGCGTGGGCGCTAGACTCAGATTCAAGCTCTAAACCTGCCTCCATCCCAGCATGAAATGCTGGTGAGTCATTGCCCTCTCTGAGCTTCCATTTGCTCATCACCAGGCAAAGATGTGAGGAAGCAGATGGGACAATCAGTCTTCACTTAACGATACTTACTGAGCACCAGGCAGTGTGTCTCACACTGGGGTACAGCTGGAAAAAAGAAAGACAAAGCTCTGTCCTCCCCAAGATCCCAACCGGACAATGAAAAGGCATCGCTATGATCTGGGTGAGAACCGGGATGCGGGGAGGGTGAGGAGGGGTGTCAGGCTGTCCTGATAAGCAAGGAGGTAGAAAAAGGCTGTCCAGGCAGGGCAAACCACATGTACAGGGCCCAGAGGGGAGGGGACACAGAACCCATTCTGGGGAATGAAGGAGGTCTGGCTAGCCTGGCAGGAATATTTGATGCTAAGATGGGTGCACCAAGGTGAAGGGTAGAGAAGGCCTGGGTCATGCAGGCCCTCAGGGGCCAAAGGAGGGGATGGGGACTTCACCAGTCAGTGTCCCAGGAGGGATCCCGCAGGGCAAACATGTATGGTAGAAGCCTCACTCTTAGGGCTGGCTATATAATTTTATTTATTATTATTATTATTATTATTATTGAGATGGAGTTTTGCTCTTGCCCAGGCTGGAGTGCAATAGCATGATCTCAGCTCACCGCAACCTCTGCTTCCCGGATTCAAGCGATTCTCCTGCCTCAGCCTCCTGAGTAGCTGGGATTATAGGCGTGCACCATGATGTCCGGCTAATTTTTGTATTTTTAGTAGAGACGGGGTTTCTTTATGTCAGTCAGAAATTCCCGACCTCAGGTGATCTGCCTGCCTCGGTCTCCCAAAGTGCTGAGATTACGGGCCTCAGCCACCACACCTGGCCAGTTTGTTTGTTTGTTTGTTTTTGAGACAGGGTCTTACTCTGTCACCCAGGCTGGAGTATAGTGGTGTGATCTCAGCTCACTGCAGCCTCCACCTCCTGGGTTCAAGCAATTCTCCAGACTCAGCCTCTCCAGTAGCTGGGACCACAGGTGCACACCACCATGCCTAGATACTTTTTGTATTTTTTAGTAGAGACGGGGTTTCGTCATGTTACCCAGGCTATTCTTAAACTCCTGAGTTCAAAGTGATCTGCCTACCTCGGCCTTCCAAAGTCCTGGGATTACAGGCATAAGCCACAGTGCCTGGCCAGGATAGTTATACAATTTGCGGATTTGGTGAAAAACGTAACTGCAAAGTCCCCATCAGAAGCAAGAAAGTCCACTGCCTCTTCTCACGGCACACTGCCTCCACCCATGGCCAATAGGCAGCCCCTCCAGATTGCCACAGTCATTTTAGGACACGCTCAATACCTGGATTGGGGGTCATGGAGAAGCCTATGCTAAGTTTCAGCCCGGGGAGGGGAAAGTCACCACTTTGTCACACCCTAAGATGCCAGGGGCCAATCCAGCAGTCCCCAGTCCTCCTTGAGCCCACATTCAGGCCTCCAGATGGAGGGGGGCAGCCATGGTGGGGCAGAGGTGGGGACACCGGGAGCCTGGGAGTGGGCAGCCGAGAGCCTGTGCTGGGAAGGCAGTGGGACATGGGACACACACAAACCAGCTTCCAAATTCCCAGTGAAGGCGCTGTTTTCCCATCAGACTTCACTCACAAAGCACAAATTCAATGCTAACATGTTTCAAGATGGTGGCCAGAGCACTGAAGCCCAAGCACATGGCCCTTCTGACCTCTGGTCTTGAGTGGCTGCACCGGATGCATAGCTGTGAAGCTGGCCCCGCCCACTCTGGCTGCTGTATGGACAACAGACTAGAAGGACAAGCGGAGAGGCTGGGGGTGCTGTTGGGGAAGTCAAGGCTACAAGTGGAAATAGAGATCCACCTGGGATCATACTCAGGCACCTAAAAGAGGGCAATCCTCAAGGCACGGTACAGGCCGATCAGGTGGATAGGAGACGGGAGTAACACCAGGTTTGCTCCTGGATAAAGGATGGGCCCTGCTCCTTTGCAGCCAGAGGCCTCTGATGCTATCTAGGGCTCCAAGGGGAACCCCTGGCCCAGGGAGGCCAGCTGTAGTGGTCGTGGGTCCATGTCTATGGGCAGCCCTGCTTTATCCATTATGCTCCACGAGTCCCTGAGTCTACGGTCTATGAGAATGTTTGAAACCTAATGGAAAAATGAGGGTCTCCAAACCACAAAAAGAAAATTTCAAAATCAAAAGTAACACCCACTTAGTTTAATGTCCCAGTACCCCTTACATGATGTTAGCTGGTAAACCCAGCTTGAGTTATCATCTGTAAAGTCAGATTCAAGTCATGAATGCACTGATTCAACACATGTTTACTGAGCACCTACTAAGTGCTGAGCACAGTGCTAGGTTCTGAGAAGTCAGGGTGACCAAAACAGAGAAAGTAATGGCAGTAAAGTGTTGAGACATCGACCAGGCATGGTGGCTCACACCTGTAATCTCAGCACTTTGAGAGGCCGAGGTGGGTGGATCGCTTCAGCTCAGGAGTTCGAGACCAGTCTGGGCAACATGGTGAAACCCTGTCTCTCTACACACACACACACACACACACGCACGCACACACGCACAATCAGCCAGGCATGGTGGTGCACAGCTACTCAGGAGGCTGAAATGGGAGGATCACTTGAGCCTAGGAAGTGGAGGTTGCAGTGAGCCAAGATTGTGCCACTGTAACCAGTCTGGGTGACAGAGTGAGACCCTGTCTCAAAAAAAAAAAAAAAAAAGTGTTCAGACACCAAGATAAATAGTGTGTCTTATCAAAAGATGATCCTATCCTTTGAAAAATATTCATGGCAAAAAACTTCAACTCAACCTGGGCCGTGGATGCCCCATGTTTTAATGTGTTTGCTCTGATTAGAGAGAGTCCTTCAGACAGTCAAAGGGCCCAGCGCCTGCAAAGTTCTTGAGCCTGGCAGCTGAGGCCCTCGTTGGAGGATGACTACCCCACGTGGACTGCAGTGAAACTGAAAAGGAATGGAAGAAACTCCACTCTGCCTAGTTGCTTGCTTTCTAACTATGGTGAGGCTACCACTCAGGTTTCCCATGGTGCCCCTAAGTGGCCTCTGACCTTCCCCAGGGACTCAATGGGACAGGAAGAGCCACACTGAGCCAGGCCTGGTCCTGCAAGGTGGACAGGCCCTCAAGGTGCTGTTGGGGGCCGAGCAGTGACTTGAATGAGAGTGGAGTCCACAGAGAGGGTTGGGGTGGAGGGGAAGTCCTGGGTTTCAGGGGTGGAGCTTGAGCTGTGGGAGGGAGTGAACTGCAGGCCCTAGAGATAGACTTATTTCTCATTTCACCTGTTGTCCATTCATTCACCAACAAATATTGGCCGAGTTGGTGTGAGGTGCTTCTACCCAGCAAAGAAATGCCAGGAATAGGGCCATAACTCACCCAGACAGGATCACTACCTTCAAGACCTTGCACAGACTCAAGGAGTATGGACCTGGGAGTCCCAATGCCCACTGGGCTGGTCCTGCACCATCAACTAGCTCCATGCCGTCCACCCTGTCAGACCTCTGCCCAAATCCAGCCCTTGGCCTCCAGATCCTGAAGCTGAAAGCTCCCAGCACCTGCTCTCCCTCTGCCTCTTCCATCCCTGTGAACCAGGCTCCTGGTGGCCCAGCTCAGGCTGCTGACCTGACTTCCTGACCTCTGGCTCTAGCTTCCAGGCTGGGAGTTGGAGTGGAGGTGGACTCATTTTTTGAATAACCAGCCTCAGGAATCAAAAATACAGTTTTCCAGACTGGGACCCTGTTTGGGGAGGTTTCTGAGTCCCTTGATGTGGGCAAGAGCCAGCTTCACACACGAACACACATGCACACACACATGCATGCATGCACACACCTGGTGAGCCCTCCCCCAACATACCCTTCCATGTAAATCCTCACACATACCATATACATATGGTCAAAATATTCCATGTATCCCACACTCTGCTCACACACTGTGCCACATGCACATCCATGACTCCACCTTGCCTGATACAGACCCACAGTACTCGCACACACACACAAACACACGTACACAGTTACATCCTCACAACTGCACTTGCACATCCACATCCACTCACATGCTTACTCCTTCATACTCACACACAAATAAGTGTGTACCTTCAGGCCTCATGCTCATGCACATTTACACACGGGCTCACTCTTACTGCCTTACATGCACAGGCATACATCATACATCCTTACCCAACAGGTGCTGTTCCAAGCACTTTATATGATAAACTCACCCCGAGTAACACAACCTATGAGGGAGGTACTATATCACTTCCATTGTATAGATGAGGGAACTGAAGCACAGAGAGGTTAAGCCACTTGTCTAACACCACACAGCTATTAATGGCAGAGCTGGAATCCAAACCCAAGCCATCAGGCTCCCCAGTCCAAGCTCTTAGCCACTACATTCCATGGTCTCTTTGGTGGCAGAAATAAAGTTAGTTATTACAATAAGCCTTAGAAAGAGTTTGTAGTTTTGCTGTGTCTCAGTTTGCAGTTACTTGCCTCAGAGGGGGATAAAAATCAGTCCAGCCTCTGTCTATGCAGAATATTGGAAACAGGCAACTGAGTTCTGACTGGTTCTAACCCCAGCTAGATGTGTGACCTTGGGCAAGGCCCTGATCTTCTCTGGGCCTGTTTCCTGATGTGTAAATGTTGGAGAGAGGGGCAATGAGATCAGAGGTCCCTTTGGGTGGAGTGCCCCCAGTCCTCTCCCACCTCTTAGCCTGGAAGCTGGCCTTCATGAAGCCTGGCATTGTGGGCACTGCCCTGGTAAGCACTGGGTCTTAGCCCGTTTCTGCTGCAATAACACGATACCATAGACTGGGTAATTTATAACGAGCAGAAATGTATTTGGCTCAAGGTTCTGGAGGCGGGGAAGTCTAAGAACAAAAGGCTGCATCTGACGAGGGTCTTATTGTTGTGTCACCACATGGCAGAAGCCATCACAGAGACAAGAGAGAGAGGAAAGGAGACCAAACTCATCCTTTTATAAAGGAACCCATTCCCGAGGCGATAGCATTAATCCATTCCTGAGGTGACCTTTAACCACCTCTTAAAGGTCCTATCTCTCAAACCATTGCACTGGGGACTATGTTTCCAGCACTTGAACTTTGGGGGACACGGTCACCATCTTGTTCATCTACCCACTCACCCATCCATGCATTCATTCATTCTCTATTCCTCCAACCATCTATCCACGCATGCACTGATTATCTACCTATTTATCCATCCACTCAATCACCCATGCACTCATTATCCATCCATTAATTCATCTATGTATCCACCATTCATTTCTCTTTCTATCTTTTCTTTTTTTTTTTTTTGAGACAGAGTCTTGCTCTATCACCCAGGCAGGAGTGCAGTAGCACAATCTCGGCTCACTGCAATCTCCATCTCCTGGGTTCAGGCAATTCTCCTGCCTTAGCCTCCTGAGTACCTGGGATTACAAGTGTGCGCCATCACACCCAGCTAATTGTTTTGTATTTTCAGTAGAGACTTTTGTATTTTTAGTAGAGACGGGTTTTCACATGTTGGCCAGGCTGGTCTTGAACTTCTGACCTCAAGTGATCTGCCCACCTCGGCCTCCCAAAGTGCTGGGATGACAGGCATGAGCCACCACACCTGACCTCATTTCTTATCTTTCATCCATCCATTCTCCAACTACCAATCCATACATGCACACATGTATGATTTGCTCCATCCATCCACCCAGACATGTACAAATCTTTTCATCCATCACTCCTCCACCATCTGTGTATCTACTCATCCACCATCTACTCTTACTCTTATCCATCCATGCATGGATTCATCCATCTGTCCATGTTACAAACATTTATTGAGCAATACACCAGACATCATACTAGGCTCTGGGAGTAGACTGATGAGTCTTCAGGGTGCTTCCAGTCTACTGGGGAGACAGAAAGGTCAATAAACAAGTACTGGGTGATGAGTTCTCTGATTAGGTAGAGTGAGGGGAGACGCACAAGGCACAAGCAAAGGCACCTTGCTCAGATCTGGGCACTTAGGAAGGCTTCTCACACAGGCTGCATCTGAAGGATGAATATGAGGTGGCCAGGCAAAGGAATGGGGACAGGCAAACAACATGTGCAGCAGAGAGACCAGCTCATGCAACGACCCAGAGCTGCAAGATAAACAGCTCACCTGGAGTGTAGCATGTGAAGTGAGGAGAGGTAAGGGTGACGGGCCAATCACAGAGAGGTGTGTAAGCTCTCCCCTTGGTGTCATCCGTTAGTCCATGCCCGTATATTGCTTTCTTGCAGGGCTTGGGACACCTCCTGTCCTGCTGAACCAATGGCCTCTGGGTGCTGCTGGCTGCGGTGAGCTGGTGTCCATGCCAATATGGCTGCCTTCCCCATCTGGGTCCTGACCCTGGCCCCAAGGTGCAGCAGCATGTGCTCCCTGTGGCTGCCCTCCTCCTGTCCCCCAGGCCCAGTGGCCCTCCTTGCTCTCACCAAGGCTGTGTCTGTGCCAGGTCCCCTTGTGTGAGCATCAGAGGCCAGGCCTTCCCATCAGCAGCTGGAAGGAAGTCAGAGCTCCCCAGCTTTACTTCTGAAGCTCCCCACCATCAATCTGGTACTAGGCATCCTGAAACAATGAATAATAGTACAATTATCCAACATTTGCTTAGCAATTTAGGGTTCACAATGTGTTGTCATGCGCCCTACTACCTCAACTGATTCTCATAATACAGTGACTATTAGCCCTGCTTTCTGAATGAGGAAACTGAGGCTTAGAGAGCTAAGGAAACCTTCCAATGACAGCCCTGGAAGAAATAAAATGCCCTGACTCCCAATCCTGGGCCATCCCCTCCTTTCTGGCCTGCTGCGTGCTGTGGTCTCCCAACATTCACACCTCCACACCTTTGACCCAGCCACTCTCCTTGCCTGGAATGCCCTTGCCAGTCTCTGCCTGCCTACATGAAACCCATCACCCAGGCCCAAGTTGGCTCAGAATTTCTACAGGGAACCCTTCCACATCCTTCTCTCTCCTCCCCTTTGCTCTTCAAACTTATGAAATGCCTCATATATACCAAGCATGTGCCAAGAGTGATGCCGGATGCAGAGACTACAACAAATAACAAGATTTGGTCTGTTAAATAAGATTTGTAGGAGGGTTATTGGTCTGGATCGAGCTCCTGGATAAGCTCCAACAGACCAAATCAAAATGGATTCACTCATGCTGAAGTTCCATGCTACAAAGCCAAAACTAAATTGTTTATCTGATCTTCCAAGAAATCAGGACACAGAGAGATAATAGCCAAATCCCCAAACAGGCCACTTTTAGCCAGCATGACAGGAAGTCCCCTCTGCTTTAACCTTTACAAGGAAAGCAACTTTGAGATCAGTCTGCTTTTTGTTCTGTCTGCTTACTTCAGCCCTTTCTGCCTATAAAGCCAATCTCCTCTGTTCAGCTCGTCAAATGATCATTCTATTTTATAAGAATGAGGTATTGCCCAATTCTAAAATTTCAAATAAAAGCCAATTAGATCTTTAAACTAAATGTATTGTCATTTTGTCTTTTGACAGGTCCCTGCCCCGAGGAGCTCAAAGACTATGTGCAAACAAGGAAGCAGCTGCCTCGCAGCACAGCCCCTGCTATATAGGAGCTGCCCAGGGAACTGTGGGAGCCCGGAGGAAGCCCCTCACTCAGACTTGGGAGTCAGCAAGGCTCAGTCTTGCAGGATAAGGGAGTTAGCAGGGTAAACATTGTTGGGGGCTGGGACTGCAGACACAGGGCACAGCACATGCAAAGGCCTGGCAGTGAGTTGGCAGGGCAGGTTCAGTGTGGGTGCAGCTGGAGCACAGGGTGAGGGCTGGCAAGAAGGAAGGATAAAGGTAGGGTAAGGGGACCAAGGTCAGTCAGCAGGGAACAGATAGATGATGGAGGGCCACGTGACAGATTTTTGGATTTTCACTGCATGTCAGTGGAGCCATAAACTATTTTAAGCAGGGATACAGGTGAACAGATTTGTGTTCTTCAACCATTACTCTGAGCATCCACTGGGACAGACTGGAGGAGACACCTTGCTACTTTCAACAGCCACTTTGCATTAGGCGCCTTTGAGTACTGACCACATCCTCGAGCTAGGCCTCTAGGGATAGACATCTAGAGCATTGCTAACATTTTGCTATAACAAATAGCATTGCAGCACATATTACTATTCTTACCCCGTTTCCACTTGGGTAAGTATAATTGAACGAGATCTTGTGAACACAGAGCAAAATCATACATATTGGTCTTTGCCAATTTTGGCTATAAATGTTAAAGGATGATTTTTATCTTTTATTCAGGGAGTTTTTGGGTTATCTATCTGCCATGTCAAAAACAGTTTTATTTTATTTTATCTTTTTGAGATGGAGTCTTGCTCTGTCGCCAGGCTGGAGTGCAGTGGCACCATCTTGGCTTACTGCAACCTCCGACTCCCAGGTTCAAGCAATTCTCCTGCGTCAGCCTCCCGAGTAGCTGGGATTACAGGCGCCTGCCACCAAGCCCAGTTAATTTTTAGTAAAGACGGGGTTTCACCATGTTGGCCAGGCTGGTCTTGAACTCCTGAAGTCAGGTGATCCACCGACATTGGCCTCCCAAAGTGCTGGAATTACAGGCGTGAGCCACCGTGCCCAGCCTTGTAGAATTTTCAGATGCTCATCGAGCAGTAGGCACAGTAGAGATATCAGAAAGGGGAGAAAGAAGCTGAGGGTGAGGAAGGAGGGGCAGGAGGCACCTGGAGACTGGAGCCCTATCTTTTTAACCCTCACAACCCTTGAGGTGGGTATAAGTCCCCCACTACCCCGCACACACACAATTTTACAGATGAGAAAACAGAGACTTAGAGAAGTTAAATTACTTCCCCAAACCTCATACCATTATCTCATTTGAAGCTTCAACAGTGAAAACAGTCAGGCCTGGGGTAGCCCAACAAACATTTGCTAGATTTATTGACAAAAGTGGGAAAGATGAAATTCAAATATGGGCTGCCTTTCCAGAGTTATGAAGCATGGGGCACAAGAGGTGGGGTGGGGGTGGGAGGGTGAGGACAGGAAGGTGGGCTTCAGAGGCAGGGTGGAAGCAGGACGTACAAGTTTGGAGGCACTAGCTGATGGGGACAACAGGGGAGAAGGAAGTGACAAGAGTCAAGTTAGAAGACACCTTGAGCACCCTTCTGGATGTCCACACTGGCGAGCAGTCCCTGGCTGCTGGCAGCCAACCTATCATTATGCATCATCTCCTCTCCTCCAAGTCAGAATTGAGACCAGGCTCCAGACCCCTCTCCTCCGCTGTACTACCCCCATTCCAACTTGCATACTGCCCATTAGGATCCTGGGACTGGAGTATCCAGGCAGTCAGCCAGGAAGTTGACAGATGTGGCCAGCTGGCCCCTGTGGAGCAAACTTCCCCCCACAGACTATGCCCAACTGGATCCAGGCCCCATAGACCCCTCTGGAGTGACAGGCAGCCCCTTGCAGCTGGTTTGATAGGCAGAAGGCCAGTCTGAATAGAGCCAGAGGCCTGCTGCAGTCCAGGCCTCTGCATGTAAGCCTCTGGTGGCCCGCTGACCTACGCCATCCTTCAACCTGACTGGCAAGGTTATGTGTGTCCTGGGCAGCACCCAGGCTTTGGCACCAAACAGGCCTTGGTTCAAATACTGGTTCCACTTAACTCACTAGGCAGAGTCACTTTTCTCACTCAAGCTCAGTTTCCTCAGCAGTAAACCTCAGCAGTAAAACTGAAGATATAATTACCCCCATGTAGGGTCAGTGCAGAAAGCTTGGTGAACAGTAGGTGCTCAATAAATGCTAGTCTGCTTTTGTTTTTTGAGATGGAGTCTCGCTCTGTTGCCAGGCTGGAGTGCAGTGGTACCATCTTGGCTCACTGCAACCTCCGACTCCCTGGTTCAAGTGATTCTCCTGCCTCAGCCTCCCAAGTAGCTGGGATTACAGGCACACACCACCATACCCAGCTAATTTTTGTATTTTTAGTAGAGACGGGGTTTCACCATGTTGGCCAGGATGGTCTCAAACTCCTGACCTCGTGATCTGCCTGCCTCGGCCTCCCAAAGTGTTGGGATTACAGGCATGAGCCACTGCGCCCGGCCAATGCTAGCCTGTTAATCAGCCTTGGAAGCAAGTCTGGGCCACTTACCTCAGTGTGCCCAGATCTCCCCAGGCATCAGCCCTGCCCCAACTTGGATCTCAGACCAACCCCCTCAAGGCCTCTCCTCTTTTTTTTTTTGTCAAAGGAAAATCCAAGAGATTCTTACAGAAGGACTTTTTACACAGTAGGCCTTAGGACAAATATCCAACAGATAAAGAAGTACAGTTTTCCATTAGTTTATTACAATGATAATAATGATCATGTCTATTTACTGGGCTCCTACTATATGCTGAGTCCTTCTAATAACAGAATCTCCGATCCTTCCCACATTTCTCTAAAGGTGAAAATATTGGCTCCATTTTACAGATGAGGAAACTGAGGCTATCCAAGTGACCTGCAGCCAAGCCTATCTCCTATCTAGTCTCTAGCATTTGTTTCTCTCTGTCTCTCTTTCTCTTGCAGACACACAGTGTTTCTTCTTCCTCTCTCTCTAACCCCATTTGCTCTCCCCATCACAACACCATAATCTAGGGCCACGCAGAGCAAAGCAGCCACAGCAGTCATGTCCTTAGCAATCCATAATACAGCATGTTTGCTGAAAAAATGAATGTGGACACAGTTAGGCAACAGGAAATTAACACCTGACCCCAGAGGTCAGGAAAGAGGGCGTACAAAAGCTGAAATGTGCTTCTGCTTCCTGACACTGAGTCTGATGCCAGAAAGAGCAGAGGCTCCCCACCCACATCAGGCAGCCCTGGACTGCTTGACCCTGACTGATGACCCAGTGCCAAAGAGGAGGGAGGTGACCATGGAGCCCAGGCCACCCCACCCCACCCACAGAGGCCATCAGGGACAGATGATGGTGTCTGAGAACACTCAGGCCATCAGTCCCTCCCCTGCCTCCCACCAATCCATTTTCCACCTGGCAGTCAGCCCGGTTTTTTTAAGATGCAAATAAAAATGTGTCCCTCCTCACAGGAAGCCTGCTGTGGTGCTAGGAATCTGGGTGGTAGTTCCCAGGTACACGTTTGGAAAGACCAGTCTACGTCACTCTATGTAACTTATGCCTCATAATTCTTTTTAAGGAACTTCCACTTGTGGGAAGATGGAGTAGGTATATTTTTTCCTATACTTCCTGCTAAGTACAACTAAAAACCTGGGACATCACATACAAGACAGACATGGGAAGACTCTGAGAGGTGGAGAAAGGAAGGCAAGCGGGCCAGGGACCTCAGGACTGAGGATGGTGGTGGTGACTCTCCTGGGCTTTCTTTTTGTCTCCTTATCCCAGAATAGGTACTGGAGAAGCTGGCAATCTGGAAATGCCAACAGCCACTACAAAAAAAAAAAAAAAAACCTCAACAAAATCTGCTATCTGAAGGACCAGGAAAAGGGTGGCCTGGCAAGACAGAAAATTCCTAGGCAATAAATACCCTACTGCAGCCAAACGCCACAGGAAAGCATGCAGCCCCACCCACCCATGCCACAAAGGCTGAATGGGGAGCCTAGACCTCCCCCTCACAAGGCAGTAACGAGGGGTCCCAACATCCCCAGCTGGGTGGTATCAGAGAAGGCCAAGTAGGGAGCCAGAACTTGTATTCCAGCCATTACAGGTGCTCTCCCTGACCTTGCAGTGTTAGTGGAGACCACGTGGGGAGCTGAAACTTGCACGCTGTCTAGCAGTAACAGGGAATCCCCCTCTTAAGTGTCAACAGAAGCAAAGTGAGGAACTTGGACTTCTACCCCCACCTGGTGGTACTGAGGCAGTGCCACCCCTCTCCCGGCCAGAAGGGTGTCAGAGGAGGCCAGCTAAAATAAGTTTAGGCCGGGTGTGGTGGCTCACACCTGTAATCCCAACACTTAGGGAAGTCAAGGCAGATGAATCACTTGAGGCCAGGAGTTCCAGACCAGCCTGGGCAACATGGTGAAAGCCCGTCTCTACTATTAGGTTGATGCAAAAGTGGTTTTTGCCATTAATGGCAAAGCTGCAATTACTTTTGCATCAATCTAATAAAAATACAAAAATTAGCCAGGCATGGTAGCATGCCCCTGTAGTCCCAACTACTCCGGAGGCTGAGGCAGGAGAATGGTTTGAACCCAGGAGGTGGAGGTTGCAGTGAGCCGAGATCACGCCACTGCACTTCAGCCTGGGTGATAGAGCAAGACTCTGTCTCAAACAAACAAACAAACAAAAAACAGGTTTCAATCAGACCCAGCATTTCATAACATAATACAAAACGTCCAGGTTTCAATAAAAAAGTATTAATCATATAAAGAACCAGCAAATCTCAAACTGAATGACAAAGGATAACTGATAGATGCCAACACTGAGATGACTGGGATGTCAGGATTAGCTGACAAAGATTTAAAATGGCTGTAATAAAATGCTTCAATGAGCAACTGCAAACACACCTGAAACAAATGGAAACATAGACAGCCTCAGCAAAAAATAAATAAATGAATGAATGAATAAATAAATAAAAATAAAAAAAGAAAAATTTTAAAAAGGAGCTACAAAGAACCAAATGGAAATTTTAAAACCAAAAAATACAATACTCAAAATAAAAAACCTCAGTGGATGGGCTCAAGAGCAGAATGGAGAGGACAGAGGGAACAATCAGTGAATTCCGAGACAAAACAATAGAACTACCTAATCTGACAACAGAGAGAAAAAAGACTGGAAAAAATATGAACAGACTCATGGACCTGGGCAACTATTGTACCACAAAGATCTAACATTTGTGTCACTGGAGTCCTTAGAGGAAAGAAGGAGGGTGAGGCAAAAAGAAGTACTCAAAGCAATAATGGCTGAAAACTCCCCAAATTTGACAAGAGACATAAGCCAACAACAGATTAAAAAGGTGAGCAGGCCGGGCGCGGTGGCTCATGCCTGTAATCCCAGCACTTTGGGAGGCCAAGGCGGGCGGATCACGAGGTCAGGAGATTGAGACCATTCTTTCTAACACGGTGAAACCCCGTCTCTACTAAAAATAAAAAATTAGCCGGGTGTGGTGGCAGGTGCCTGTAGCCCTGGCTACTCAGGAGGCTAAGGCAGGAGTATGGCATGAACCCAGGAAGCAGAGCTTGCAGTGAGCCGAGACTGTGCCACTGCACTCCAGCCTGGGCGACAGAGCAAGACTGTCTCAAAACAACAAACAAACAAAAAAAAAAGCGAGCAAATCCCAATCAGGATAACTCCCAAAAATTCATGGCAAAACACATTATAAATTTCTGAAAACTAAAAACTAAGAAAAAATATATAAAGCACCTAGACAAAAATGCTTTATTTATAGGAGGAAAGCAATTTAAATGACAACAAACACCTCTTCAAAACCCATGGAGGCCTAAAAGATGTATCACAATATTTCTCAGGGAAAAAAAAAAAAAAATCTCCAGGCCCACGTGATTTCCCTGAAGACTTCTACCAAACTTTTACAGAAGAATTAACACAGGGCCAGGCTCAGTGGCTCGTGCCGATAATCCCAGAACTTTGGGAGGCTGAGGACAGAGGATCGTTTGAGTACAGGAGGTTGAGGCTGCAGGGAGCCATGATCACACCACTGCACTCCAGTCTGGGTGACAGAGTAAGATCGTGTCTCAAAAAAAAAAAAAAAAAAGAATTAAAACTAGTTACATACAATATCTTCCAGAAAATAGAAGGAAAGAGAAGGAAGTGCTTCCCAATTCATTACAAGGCTATTATGACCCTGTATCACAACCAAAGATGGTACTAGAAAGATAAATATCCAGACCAATATCCCTCATGAATAGGTGCAAGAATTCTTAACAAAATATTACCAAATAGAATTCAGCAATATAAAAATAATTCTACACTACGACCAAGTGTAATTTATTCTAGAAATGAAAGGTTGGTTTGACATTTGAAAATCAATCAATATAACCCACCAAGTGAATAGGCTAAAGAAGAAAACCCATAGGATCATATCAATTAATGTGGAAAAAGTATTTGAAAAAATTCAACACCTCATGAATGATAAATTGTCAGAAAAGTAGGAATACAGGGGAAATTTCTCAACTTGATAAAGAGCCTCTACAAAAAAACTACAGGTAACATTATACCTAACAGTGAAAGACTGAATTCTTGCTTTCTTTTCTTTTCTTTTTTTTTTTTTTTTTTTTTTGAGACAGGGTCTGACTCTTACCCAGGCTGGAGTGTGGTGGTGCGATCACAGTTCACTGCAGCCTCCACCTCCTGGGTTAAAGTGATCCTCCCACCTTGGCCTCCCAAAGTATTGGGATGACAGGCATGAGCCACCACACCTAGCCTTGGATGCGTTCTTGCTAAAATCAGGAACTAGGCAATGATATCTGCTCTCATCATTCTTATTCAACATAGGATTAGAAATTCTAGCCAGTGCAATAAGAACAGAAAAGGAGATAACAGGTACACAGATAGGAAAGGATGAAATAAACTTCCCCCTATTTGCAGATGACCTAATTATCTATGTACAAAATCCTAAGGAATCTACAAAAAGAAGGGGGAAAGAAAGAACTTGACTTCTATAAATATTAACTTAAAGTGGATCACCAACTTAAATGTAAAATTATAAAACTAGAAAAAAATAGAACTTTGGGACCTAGGACTAGGCAAAAAGTTGCTAGATATAACACCAAAAACGCAAAGTTGATTAATTCAACTTAATCAAAATTTAAAATGTTTGCTCTATAAAAGACTGGCCCTGTTAAGAGGATAAAAAGACAAGCCACAGAATGGGTAAAAATATTTGCAAACCACATAGCTGACAACGCACTAGTATCTAAAATACATAAAGGTCTCTCAAAACTCCAGCAGAAAAAAGCAAATGGTCCAATTAGAACATGGGTGTGGGGAGTGGGTGCAGTGGCTCATGCCTGTAATCCCAGCACATTGGGAGGCTGAGGTCAGAGGATTGCTTGAGTCCAGGAGTTAAAGAGCAGCCTGGGCAACATGGCAAAACCACGTCTCTAAAAAAAATACAAAAATTAGCCAAGCGTGGTGGCACATGCCTGTAGTCCCAGCTACTTAGGAAGCTGAGGTGGGAGGATGGCCTGAACCTAGGAGGTTGAGGCTGTAGTGAGCTGAGATTGCACCACTACACCCAGCTTGTGTGACAGAGCAAGCCCCTGTCTCAAAAAAAAAAGAACATGGGAAAAGACATGAACAGATTTTTCACTGAAAAAGATATACAGATGGCAAACAAGCACATGAAAAGATGTTCAACATCATTTGCTATTAAATGATTCAAATTAAAATCACAAGATATCATTACATACCTATAAGACTAGCTAAAGTAAAAAATAACAACAATACTAAATTCTGGCAAGGATATGGAACAGCAATCATTCATTGCTGGTAGGAATACAAAATGGTACAGACACTTTGGAAGATAGTTTAGCAGTTTTTTTACAAAACTAAACAAAGTCTTAACCATATGATCCAGCAATCATGCTCCTTGTTATTTACCCGAGTTGAAAATGTACGTCCACACAAAACCTGCACACAGATGTTTATAGCAGCTTTATTCATAATCACCCAAACTTGGAAGCAACCAAGATGTCCTTTATTAAGTGAATGAATAAATAAACTGGGGTACATCCAGACAACTGTATAGTATTCAGTGATGAAAACAAGTGAGCTATCACACCATGAGAAGACATGGAAGAACCTTAAATGCATACCACTAAGTGAAAGAAGCCAATCTGAAAAGGCTGCAAATTATTATATGATTCCAGCTATATGACATCCTGGAAAAGATAAAATTATGGAGACAATAAAAAGTTCAGTAGTTGCCAGGGGTTTAGGGGGAGGAAGAGATGGTTGGCAGAGCACAGAGGATTTTTCAGGCAATATATAACATAGGATCAATTTAAGAGATCCAATATCCAACTAATAAAATTATCACAAAGAGAATAGAGAAAATGGAGGAAAGAAATAGCCAAAGAAGTAATAGAAAATAATTTTCTCAGAACTGAGGGAAACAAACCTCCACTTGCTGGCCAGCACAATGAAAGAGAAAAGACTCAACCCCAGGACTCATCAAACACAGGGCTAGGGACTGCTGTTTCTCCATATACGGCCTCCAAGTACCCCTTTTATCCCAATTATACACATGCATTTGTTTATTTAACAACAAAAAGACCTCTAATCTGTATGCTTTCTCCCCAGTTACATAGCATCTACACATCAAAGTAAAATCAGGAACCTAAGTTACATATCTCAATATACCCTAATCCCAAAGGCCCTTGGGATGAAGTTCAAATGTTTTAGCCTACATTCAACACCCTCTCCATCTCTAATCTGCCTCTTCTCTCTGCTACACCCTGAGCTCCATCAACTGATCTTGTCCCAAACTATATAAAGGTGGGAAGAGACACCAAATCCCTCCTAAAACCTTCCCCCATGTTAGAGAAATAAGATACAGTGTTCCCCACCACAACATGTCTGTGTCTGCCCTTGGACCCAGAGTTCGCCATTACCATCTCCACACTACGGCCTTCTGGACATGCCCTGTCCCAAACTTTGGCCCCACTCCTGCCGCCTTCCTGCTTCACTTTTCATAGTACTTATCATCATTTCACTTACTTTTCTTTCTCTTCTGTAGCTCCAGGAGGGCTGGAGATTCTGTCTTGTGCACGGATGCCTACAAAGGGTTAAAGAGTGCCTGGTGCTTCGAAGGTGCTTGTTATGGGATGCATCGTGTCCCCCAACATTCATACTGAAGCTGTACCATGCAGTACCTTGGAATGCGACTATATTTGGAGATACAGTCTTTAAAGAGGTAGTTAAGGTAAAATGAGGTTACGAGGATGGGCCTGATTCCAATCTGACCTCATATTCCACAGCACCCACTCAGAATACCACATCCGTGTCCTGCCAAACGATGACTGTGCGAGCCCCTGCCCTCTCTCTTCTCTCCACTTTGGGCAGCCCCAGGCTTCACCCCCTGTCTTCCAAACAGTTGTTCTCACTTTGCTGCAGCAGCGGCCTCTGGGAAAGGGCCCTTGGGTTTGGGCAGCTCAGGGAAAGTCTGTCCTTCTGGCAGACAGCCCCTCTCTCGGAGCCGCTTTGCTTGGCCTGGGTTGGGGGGACCCACCGTCTCTTCTCCCTAGGTGTTCTCTGCTTTGATGAGTTTCCTTCAAACCTCTCCTCAGGCTTCTCTAGCTCCGGATACAGGACGGTAGATAAAGGAGCAGTCTAGCTGCCTGCCAGCAAGACACACAGGGAGGTGTCTGCACCTGCAGAGAGAATAGAGGTCTTGTCCTTAGCTGTTGTCCGAAACAACAGAAAAAGCTCCACTCCACAGGCTGCTGTGCTTTTAGAGGAAACCAAAGTAAGACCTTGAGTCAGTCAGGGTCCTCTCAGGAAACAAAGGGTGAACTCAGCCTTTTGGGTTTTGTTTTGTTTTGTTTTGTTTTTCTTCAGAGAATTTAATGAAGGGACTATTTACTTGGGTGTGAACATTAAGAAAACCAACATGGGGCATTGAGGCATCCTGGGACTAGCAAGGATGAGAGCCCTTATCATCCCAGCCTGAGGGGCAAGGGGAGGAAACTGGGTTACTGGAGACAGTGAGGGAGGTTGTGGCAGGAGACGTCATCAGGAGGTGGGGGGTGGAGGACAGCAGGCACAGCTACAGCCAAAACTGCAGTGCCTATCAGGACAGGAGCTGGGGAGAAATACTTCAACCTCTCTCTTCTCCCATCTCCTGTTGGTGTCTCCCATTAGTCAAACCCAGCTGGAAGCCAGGGGCCATGGAAACCCAGTGATGCCCTCCCTACAGGGCAGCCACCCAGGCACAGAGGAGGATGTGGGTGGATCAGGCAACGCGGAGAACAACCAGCACAGGCCTAACTCAGGGGCGGGAGCCACACCAACTTGAGCCAATGTCCTACCAAAATGACATCGAGGAAGCACAGGGGGTCATCCGTTTTTACTGAGCCATCTGGGTTTGACAATATTACGGCGTACATTACAATGACTATTACAGAGGGAGATTTTTTGTACACCTGCAGCCACTTCCCCTCCTAATCTCACACTCGTTTTCTGTATTATCATCAGGGATGCCTCTCTGCCCGAATCAGTCCAGTTTCCATCAAGTAACACCCAGATTAGGACAATTTGAGTAGCAATTAATAAAAGGACTATTTGCTGAGGTGTGAGCAGGAGATGGCCTCCTATCTCTGGGCTGGTAACACCAGGGCTATCAACACCCCTAGACCTGAAGGGGGCAGAGAAGCAAGGAGTCGCCCATAGTGAGTCAGGGGGCTGTTATGGAGATGGCTGCCTGGCAGGACTTGAGACTGTTGGCTGAGAAACAAAGCCAGCCTGTGGGGACTCTACAAGGAGGAGAATGAATATTCCTACTTCATTCTTTTCACTGAATCCTCCTAGGCTCCTCATTGGCTGGACCCAATCAGAAACCAGAGGGTGAGGCTGGCCTCCCGGGGCCCAGGGCAGAACGGAGAAAGGTGGGGAGGCAAATGAAAGGCGTCCAACTGCAACCCCCTTTCCAAGGGATGTGTAAAACAATCCAAGCAAGGCTGGTGGGATGGGTCCTCCCCACTCCTGGAATCTGGCAGACAGACAAAGCCATAGCCCTGTGCACTGAGCAGCATCAACCCGACATTGTCCCACCACAGGACCCCCACTGAGGGCCTGCTTTCCAGAGCCCAGGGCAGCCTCAGCTCCCACCCACCCCTAGTCTAGACTCTCAGCAAAGCCTCCCAACAAAGTCAGAGTTAGCGTGTGTTGTTGGCAATGACAGAATCCAGACACAAACATCTTCATGCATGTGAGTTGGGGGTCTCTTTCAAAAACATTAGCAGGCAGAGCAAACTGATCACTGGGAGGGCTGAGAACCAAGCTCTGGGCTTTGCAGCCCGAGACTAAGCCAGTGTCACTCAGCATTGCGCTTGCCAAGCCACCACCAACCACCCAGAGAAACTAGGACCCAGACAGCACTGGGGTCACCATCACCCCAGGAATGGATTGTTCCTGCTCCTGCTTCTCAAATCACTTTCTCCCAAAATGAAGCCCAGGACCGTGCATTTTATCAGCTAAACCAAGGCCATGTGCCTTCAATCAAACTGCAAGGAATCCTGGGAATGTGAACACCCAGCATTCTAATTAGGAGAGGAACACCCCAAACGTGGGAAGAGGTTTCCCATGCTGGGCAGCCAACAAGTAATGGCCCTTAACTGTATCTGTAGCCTCTTCAACATGTCAGAGTATTTCCTCCAGACAACATCTTAGAAGGATTACCGACTCTGGGTATGTTATTACCAAATTTCTTTCCCGCAAAAGTTAAACTAATTTCCAGCCACATCCAGTGAACACAGTGCCTGCTTTGCTGCACCCACACACATGATTACATTTTTTAAGTAGAAACTAATTGGCAAAATGCAATTGATACCTCATATCTTAATTCTCTCTTTTTTAGGAGGAAGGGGAGTTTCTAGGTTTGCTCATTAGTGATATTCTCCAAAAGCCTTCAATACTTGACTTTGGACCATTTTATTATTTGTTTTGATGACTGATTTTTTTTTTCATTATTTTCCCTTTTATAGACTTGTGTTAAAATTAGCTGGCATTTGCTGAAAGAAGAAATCAGGATTAGATTCAGCTGTGTGTAACAGAAAAAAAAAAACCCCACAAAGACTTAAAGTACACAGAAGTTTCTTTCTCTCTTGCATAAAAAAGGCCTAGAGGAGGGCAGTCCAGGGCTGTTTTTGGACCCACTCCACAAAGTCGTGAGAGGCTTTCCCAGTTCCTCCTCTGCCATCCCCTGATGAGGCCTCATCCTCCTCATCCCCACTGTCCAAGGTGGCAGCTAGAGCTCCAGCCATCACATTCAGTAGGACAGAGTGCAGGATGAAGAGGGACAAGCCACCTACCTTTACAACAATAAGTTGGCATCTTATTGGCCAAAATTCAGATGTGTGACGTCATCTAGCTACAAGGGAGGCTGGACAATGAGCCCAGATAAAAATCAGATCTTACTACTGAGGACTAAGGGAAGAACGAGTATTGAGAGCCAGCTAACTGTCTCTTCCACAGGCTGTGTTGAAGACAACCCATTCATATGAGAATCATGATGTTTATTATGACGATGACGATAGCTAATATTTACTAAATAGTTGCCAATTGTAGCACTGTTCCAGGAACTTGATATGTATTACTTAATCCTTACCACACCCCTATGAAGTAGATACTATGACTATCCTCATTTTACAGAGGAGGAAACCAAGGCACAGAGAGACTAGGTAATTTGTGCAAGGTCACCCAGCTAACAGGCAACAGAACCTAGATTTGAACTGAGGCAGCCTGACACAAGACACAACTATGAATAGAGGCAATCACAGAACCAAGTCAGGGAGGCCAGCTGGGGCTTTTCCAAGGGGCTTATCTATTGACTCAGGAGTGGAGAGATGGGACCTAAGCCAGAGCTGCCTCATCACTTTGCCTTTGAATCTTTCATCTGTTTATCCATTCAATACAAATGTCCTTTTGTAACACACCTTACATTTGCAATTCACTGTCCAAAACTCGTGCTTGCCACTCCGCAGGGCAGATACTGTATCCTCAGCAGCCAGCATAGCCTATAGCACACAGGGCTCAAAACATACCTGTGAGCCAGGTGTGGTGGCCCTACAGTCCCAGCTTCTTGGGAGACTAAGGTGGGAGGAACACTGGAGGCCAGTTCAAGACCAGCCTGGGCAACATAGGGAGACTGCCCCCCCATCCTCTACAAAAAAATTTAAAAATTAGCTGGGTGTGGTGGCACACCTGTAGTCCTAGCTCCTTAGGAGGCTGAGGTGGGAGGATCACTTCAGCCCAGGAGCTTGAGGCTGCAGTGAGCTATGATTGCAACTGGACAACAGAGCAAGGCCCCGACTCTAGTATGTTATCTATATATAAAAATATGTGAGTGACTGTGCATGTACATATCAAGCCTACCTTGTGCCAGGCTCTGTGATGGGCACTGAGCATGCAGAAATGAGACCCAGACCCTGCTCACTGGCCCTTATGGCCAAGAAAAGGAGGCAGATGAGTGGGCATCACAGGGGGCAGCACAAAGGAGTGGGGACCTCCATGGTGAGAAGTCTGGGGTGGCTGCCCTGTAGTTTGAGTCACAGTAATAAGGGACAAGGTCCTCAAGGTAGGCCAGAGACAGACTTGAAATTCCTTTCATGTCCAAGGTGAAAAACCTAGCCTCAGCCCTGAGGCAATAGGGAGCCATGAGGCTTAAGCAGGGTGACATAATCTGAGAGACCATCTAGAACAACTCTCCTGGTAGTGTGCCAGGGATGGGAGGAGAGAGCCCAGAAGCAGGGAGATTCAGATGAAGTAGAGTCTGGGAGGTGTGGGAGCCAAAGTGAAGGGTCTGGAAGAAAGGAGGAGGGGTGGAGTGAGGAAAAACAAAAGAGGTCCCATACCCTGTGCATGTGAACCAGAGAGATGGGCCAGGGAACTGTGGGAGGGGAAAAGAGCGGGCCTGAGGTGGCCAGAGTGAGGAGGTGCTGGCGAGGGGGGCTGGAGAGGGGCCCTGCCTGGCCTGAGCTGGGGCAGACAGAGCAGTTGGACGCCAGCAGCCTTGTGCTCATGGCTCAGAAATGTCCCAGGCCTGCCAGGAGACTGCTGCCTCTGTCCCCCCACCAGCCCCAGCCAGGCTCCCACATCAGGAGCTCTGAAGCTGTCCCCTCAGCCTTCTGCTCCCCCAGAGCAGGCCTCCCCTCCCCAGAAGCTGGGCATATGACACCCCCTCAGCCCTCCCCCTCAATGGCTGATGAAACACAGGCCAGGGAAGGAGGGGGAAAGAATAAACAGACATCTGCAGGGGGGCCCATCAGGAAGCAGGGGACAGGCTGCGGCGGGCTGGGGCTGCCTGGGGGTGCCAGGGGGCCCACACATCTAGTGGGGCGGGTGGCGGATGGCGGATGGAGTGGGATCCAGGGAACAGTTGGAGCCAGCAGGGAGTTAACGTCTGCAGTACTTTGCCCGACAGGCCTAATGAGACACAGGTGGTCCCCTGGCTCCGGCCCCACCTCCCAGCCCCCTGATAGTGTAAACTGATGCTGGTTGTCTGGGGTGGGGAGAGGGGGGTTCTGCAGCTACGGGAAGGGGGGCGGGGCTGGGGCGGCTGGCGGGGGCCCAGCACATAACTCTGGGCGGTTGCAGTCTGGGGCCGCAAACACCCAGCCACTCTGAGCAGAACTGACAGCATGAAGGTACGGGGCCCAGGGTAGGGGGACTCATAGCACTGGGGAATTGAGCCCACTCCAGAGGCCCCTGGCCACAGAGGGGACTATGAAGGCACAAGGAGTTCTCTTGAAACTTGTAAGCGATGAGGGTATATAGCCTGTCCCAGAGAGTGGGGTTACTTGGCCGGAGTGGGGGTAGGGTGGGGAAAGACGGGCCAAATGGCAGGAGAGGGATTCAGGCAAGGGCAGCATATGCACGCATGGTGGGGGCAAATACAAAGAGAACAGGGGGTCTCGAGCTGGGAAGGGGCTGTGCTGACCCTGTCTGCCCATTGCCAGGCCCTCCTGGCCCTGCCGCTGCTGCTGCTTCTCTCCACGCCCCCGTGTGCCCCCCAGGTCTCCGGGATCCGAGGAGATGGTAAGCAGCCCCACACTCACAGACGCGGCCTGGCCCACAGGTTGGGCAAGGAGAGGCTGGACTGTCAGAACAGACTGTCAGGGCTGAGCCCCAGCTCTGCAGGACTCAGGTTCCTCCTTTACTAAATGGGGCAGATGGATGACATGAGCATTGCTCATCTCTCTTGAAGAAATCTTCCATGACTCCTTGTGTCAAATTCCCCCAGTCCCAGGGACTAAGGCAAGTCTTGGGGTGCTGAGGTGTCAGTGATGCCATAGTCCCACTCTCCTCACTGTCCCCATGTCCCCACCCCCAGCTCTGGAGAGGTTTTGCCTTCAGCAACCCCTGGACTGTGACGACATCTATGCCCAGGGCTACCAGTCAGACGGCGTGTACCTCATCTACCCCTTGGGCCCCAGTGTGCCTGTGCCCGTCTTCTGTGACATGACCACCGAGGGCGGGAAGTGGACGGTGAGTGGGAGGAGGGAACAGAGGCCAGAGCTGGTTCTAATCCCAGCCCTGTGACCCTCGGCTTCACATCTGTGAACCTCAGTTTCTTCATCTTTAAAATGGGGATAATGATACCCACAGCACAGCTTCTGAGCAGCTGCCAACACTTAAATTCTAAGTGCCTGAGGTAGGTGTTTGTCTGTTTGCTTTGAGGCGGAGTCTTGCTCTGTCATCCAGGTTCAAGTGCAGTGGCTCCATCCAGCTCACTGCTGCAACCTCCACCTCCCAGGTTCAAACAATTCTTCTGCCTCAGCTTCCCAAGTAGCTGGGATTACAGGCATGTGCCACCACGCCCAGCTAATTTTTTTATTTTTAGTAGAGATGGGGTTTCACCATGTTGGCCAAACTGGCCTTGAACTCCTGACCTCAGGTGATCCGCCCACCTTAGCCTCCCAAAGTGCTGGGATAACAGGCGTGAGCCACTGCGCCCGGCTGAGGTAGGTTAATGCATATAAGCCTCACAATAATCCTGGGAAGTACCGAGGAACTAAAGCCTCAGAGAGGTGAAGGAACTTGCCCAGGTCCCACAGCTAGGCACTCGAACTCTAGAGCGCCCCCCTCTTAGCCTCTTTCCTGCCTCTATAGGAAACTGGGTATGAAGAGCCCAGGTGGGTGCTGGCAGCTGCTCCACAGGGGGCCTGGTGCCAATGTGGACCTTGTTTTAGCAACCCCACTCCCACTACCCCCCACAACTCAGTCCTTTAACAAGCTGGCCACAGCATCACAGGGTTCATGCTTGAGGTGGGCAGGGCAGGCCCAGAACCCTGCCCACTGGACCCTTGATGGTCCAGTCTCATCTTCTCTGCTCCAGGTTTTCCAGAAGAGATTCAATGGCTCAGTGAGTTTCTTCCGGGGCTGGAATGACTACAAGCTGGGCTTCGGCCGTGCCGATGGAGAGTACTGGCTGGGTAAGGTGGGGACCAGGTGGGCTGAGGGGCTGCCCCAGGGCCAGGTCCTTGTTGACCAACTGCCCCTCCTCCCCAGGGCTGCAGAATATGCACCTCCTGACGCTGAAGCAGAAGTACGAGCTGCGAGTGGACTTGGAGGACTTTGAGAACAACACGGCCTATGCCAAGTACGCTGACTTCTCCATCTCCCCGAACGCGGTCAGTGCAGAGGAGGACGGCTACACCCTCTATGTGGCAGGCTTCGAGGACGGCGGGGCAGGTATACCCCGCCGTTAGCTTTAGGAGGGGCTGTGAGGGGAAAGAAGGCAGGGCTGGCCCTGCCCAGTCATCCCCAACCTCCTTCAGGCCCCTCCTTCAACCCTCCTGGGTCTGGAAGGGCCAGAGCTGGCTCCAAACCAGCTCAAACCAGCTTGGGCCTCAGCCCTGGGGAGCAGCCATCCTGGCCCTGCTCCAGGCAACTCTGTGGCGGAGCAGCTGTTTCTCTTCATTGCAGAAGCACATCTACCCAACATCTGGCTCAGGGAGGGTGCCCCCATCCCGCCAGGCTGCCACGTGATCTCTCTCTCAGTCGTCATTGTCACCCTCTCCCGGCCAGCTCGGAGCTCAGTTCCCTGCCTCAGCAGCCCCAACCCTTCTCCCCTCTGCCAGGTGACTCCCTGTCCTACCACAGTGGCCAGAAGTTCTCTACCTTTGACCGGGACCAGGACCTCTTTGTGCAGAACTGCGCGGCTCTCTCCTCAGGAGCCTTCTGGTTCCGCAGCTGCCACTTCGCCAACCTCAATGGCTTCTACCTAGGTGGCTCCCACCTCTCCTATGCCAATGGCATCAACTGGGCCCAGTGGAAGGGCTTCTACTACTCCCTCAAGCGCACTGAGATGAAAATCCGTCGGGCCTGAGGGGCTGGCCCCCTCAGGCCCCTTTCCTCCCCTGGACACGCATGGTCTCCACGAGTGCTCCCTCTGCTGCCCCTGATGCATGCTTCTGCTGATTCCCGAGCACCAACTCCTTACAAGGGGGCCTGTGGCTCTCAGCCATGCCTCATCCCTGTCATACACCCAGGGCATCCATTCCTAAGCCAGACCCGGCTCCCCTACATCTGAAGTTACGCTGCCAGCAGCTCCCCAGGCCTTTTCCGAGAGGCACATGGTTCTAGCCTGGACCTGGCTGGGCTCCATGAGAATGAGTTGTCTCCACCCTGTCCCAACAGCTGACAGCCAGGAGCCATCCTCCCAGCTGCAGGCCTTTGTGTGCCATCTTGTCCTGCTTCCTCACTGTGGACCCCTGTCTGGGCCACCCTAGTGTGCTAGGCTGAGCAGTACAGTGTGAACAGGGCCATGGTGTATTCTAGGCCACAGCCCAGCACTCCTCTGGCTGCTCTCAAACCATGTTTCATCCTCAGCCTTCCTCCCACCAACTTAATCCCCTGTGGTGAGTACCGTGGAACCCCAGCCCATCTCACTATCATACTCAGCTTTCCCTGATGACCCATCCCAGCCCCCGAAGCTCTATACCAAGACCACAGCTACTGCACACCACCCTGAAACAGCCACAGCCAAGGTAGGCATGCATATATGAGGTCTTCCCCATACTCTCCAGGGGTTGAGAGGTTTAGCCACATGAGGGAGCAGAGGACAATCTCTGCAGGGCTGGGAGTGGGTAGGGACTGAAGGTCTCAATAAACCTTCAGAACCTGAATGAACTGGCTTCACACACACAAACATATTTGCTTATTTCCCCAAATGTAGGCACCTGGCTCCTCCTTGCTCCCCTACTGATGGTGTCCTACCCCGAACTCCAAAAATTACACCTGGAGTCAGGTGCAGAAGGGAACCTTGTATTTCACAGGCCTCATTTTGATGGCAAAAAGACAGTGTAATAATAACATAATAATAATAAAAATATAATACTGAAAAGGATTGTACAGGGGGAGTCAGGGTCTCCCAATCCTGTCATGGCTCGGTGGTGGCTCAGGTGGCTGCTTAAGGCTGAAAGGTGGGTCTGAGATGAACCTGCAGAATAATCCAAGCCGAGCCTCACCTGCTGGGTCCAGGGCTAAAGCCTTTGAGAATGTTCCCATGGATCTTGGAACTAGGTCTACCGTGGCAGCAAGGCACAGGCTGTGGGCCTCAGGGGTCCTGGAGGTCAGGCAGGTCAGCCAGCAGCATTGGGGAGTCCATCTGGATCTCACGCTGCAGGGACTCAATATCGGCAGGGTTCATGCCATGGCCTTCGAGCCAGTCAGCAAGCAGGGAGGCTGAGAGTGAGGCTGAATCTGACTGGCTGCAGGGGAAGGGAAGGGAGGGGTGCTATTAGCGTAGGCTGGACTCTCACCCATCCCACAGGTGCATGCTTCCTGCACCAGGAACCTCTCCCCACAGCCCCAGTCTAGGAGCTCAGTCCAGCCACCTTACCCATCCTGTGGCCCATCAGCCACGCCCATGTCGAAAGACTGGTTTAAGAATTCCTCCAGGTCAAAGCCAACACCGTAGCCAGCCCCACTGCCCTTTGGTGTGCCTGAGAACACAGGGGGCAGGGGGTCCTCCACCTGCAGAGAATGACAGATTACAATGCAGACAGACTGAGGTCTGCAGGGCACCCGGTCCCAATGCTGCTGACTACTCCGCCTGGATACCTGGGAGTGCTAACACCAGTTTCGGCCGTCAGTGAGTGCTAGCTGGCCCCGCCTCTGGGCCAGGCACTTTCCAATATCTAACTTGTCTCCTAACAACCTCTTCATCGCCATTATGCTCCTTCTGTGAGCAAGGAGACATGTTCAGAGACAAAGCCCCATCTGCTGCTTAGTTTTTGTGGAACAGGGACCACTCCTGAACCCATTTTCCTTTGGCCCGGACCCAGGTGTCCCCATGGCCTGGGCCTCCCTCTCACCTGTGACTTAGATAGCTGCTGGGTCACTAGGTTGACATCAGGTGACTCTGACATGGAAGACTGAGGGGCTCCCCCGGCATCTGTAGGTGGCAGGCCAGGTGGGAAGTAAGGCAAAACTCCTGGGGTGTTGGAGCCAGGCAACCCGGGGGGTGGCACAAGTGACTGGGGAGCCAGGAGGCTGGTAGAGGTGGCAATCTGGGGTGGCGCAGGGACAGGAATGGGCCTAGGAGGGCCGGTGGGGTGGGGTGCAGGGCCAGGGGGTGGGCAGGCAGGCTGGGGTACAGGGCCAGATGTGGAGCCCGCAGGTTGTGGTTGTGGGCCAGTGGGCTGGGCTACAGGGCCAGGAGGAGGACTGGCAGGTTGGGCTGGGGTTGGCGTTGGCACTGGGGCAGGGGCTGGCACAGAGGTCGGGGCTGGGGCTGGGGGTCGGGCCATTCGAGTCCAGCGTTCCAAAAGGCTTCTGTCATTGTCGCTGAGCACTAGTCCAGCCAAAGGGTCAGTGGAGGGGCCCCCAGAGGCCCCGGCCCCCCGTTCCTTTCGCTCCCGCTCCTGCCGCCGTTTCTCCCGCTCCTTGGCTCGCTCTTGCCGCCGCCGCCGCTTCTCCTCCCGCTCCCGCTGGCGCTCCTGGGCTGTCACCGGCTTCCGAGGCTCAGAAGCCTCCAGGGGTGCGCTGGGGCCATCTGTTGGGCAGGGGAGAAGGTAAAAGGCTGAAGCCTTGTCCAAGTCCAAGTCTCCCCTCTGCCCACCCGACCTGCCCACAAGGCACCTCTAAGCCGGCTTCTCAAAGACTTGAGCAGGGCAGCTTTAAGGGCAGCCTTAGTGTTGTCTGAGATGGCACCCTCTTTCTTCGGTGGGGCAGGCTCACTGGCTGGTGGGGGTGGCTGCAGGGTCAGATCAATGGTGTCAGGTGCAGGGCCAGGGCACGGTGGTGGGGCTGGTGGGGGAGACTCCATGGCACAGTCCCCACTGGGAGCCCAGGGACTGGGCATTTCAACATCTGGACAGCCAGGTTCACTAGCCACAGGCTGGAGAGAAGGCTGGAAGCGGATCTGTTGGCGGATGCCCTCGCGCCTTGCATGGAAGTCCTCAATCTCAGCCACAATGGCCTCCTTAATGCGCTCCCGAGTGAGGGCTTCACGGTCAAAGGCAAAGTCAAAGGGCGGGGCACAGTCAGGCTCATCATCAGGATCATGGTACTTGGCTAGGAAAGGGTGGCGAAGGGCAGCAGCTGCTGAGATGCGGGCGCTGGGCTCAAAACGCAGCATGCGACCCAGGAGTGATAGGGCCTGACGGTCGGCACCTGGGTACACTGTCTCCCAGGGCACAGGCTGGCGTGGTGGCAAGCTCTGGATATAGGCCCGCACCCTCTCAGCCCCCACAGCCTGAATCACGGCTGGTGATGGGGTACCCAGCACCATCATGATGAGCTGTAGCTGGTGTACATAGTTTTTGCCTGGGAAGAGCTGGCGCCGGGCCAGCATCTCACCAAAGATGCAGCCCACAGACCAAAGGTCAATAGCCTGTGTATACTCATGCAAAGAGAGCATGAGCTCAGGGGCACGGTACCAGCGCGTGGCCACATACTCGGTCATGAAGTATTGATGTTCAGCAGGCGAGGTGCACAGGCCACGAGCCATACCAAAGTCACCAATCTTGAGCTCACAGTTCTCATTCACCAATAGGTTGGAGGGCTTGAGGTCACGGTGGATGACCTGAGCCGAGTGCATGTACTTCAGGCCCCGCAGCAGTTGGTACAGGAAGTAGCGCACGTGTTCCAGTGTGAGGGGCTGTGAGGAGTGGATGATCTGGTGCAGGTCACTTTCCATCAGGTCCAGGACCACGTAGCTGGAAGGGGAAAGAAGGAGAGAAGCATGGGTTGGCCTGATCACACTCCAGGGACAAGCCCCATCCTCACCACACCCTTCCGATTCCAGACAGGTAACAGCCTTACCCTGGGACCCCGTAGGGGCTGACGGCATGGTATGGAAGAAGAGCATCACGTTTTAGATTCTCTACGACTTTTCCATGAACTTGGTTAAATCACTTTTGTCTCCAGACCTAGTTTCCCCATCAGATAAAAGATGGGGTTGGACTACACCAGGGCTGGCCAATAGGTTTCCTTTTGGGGCTATCTCCATTGTTTGGTAGTGGCAGCTTGAAGAACTATGATGAAAATTGATCAGGCTTGTCCACTGTCTGTAGGAAAGTGTTCTGTGATTGATTAGTGAAGTCTGCTATGGGAATAGGAGGGTGTGGTCATAGTAGGAATGTCCTACATTTGACATCCTACATACTAAGATTCTATAAAACTGTAAAATCATCTGTACACTTCTTGAGGAATAACAGTTGTCCCTGGCAAAACTCTAAAGGAGAACTGGTCCTAGGACTGCGGGAATTTTCCCAGCCTGCTTCAGATTACATTCAGCTGCCCTTCCAGAACTTCAGCAATATGGGTGCAGCCTTCAGAAAAGTCCCAAGTCTGGCTCCCTCTCCCATCCCGCTTCTTACACAGATTTGAATTCGCCATAGGGCACAGTGGGCCTCAGGATGTCCTTGATGGCGATGATGTTGTCGTGCTTAAAGTGCTTGAGGATCTTCAGCTCCCTGAGGGTTCGCTTGGCATTGGTCACCACATCGAAAGCATTAGGGATCTTCTTGATGGCCACCTGCTGGCCTGAGGAGCAGGGAACAGGGACATACCAGAGGATACCTTGGAGAAACTGCAGAGTCGACCCAGCCCCTATCAACATCTCCCTTCTAGGATGCAAATGACAACAGCTACCAAGTACTGGGTACCTACTATGTGCCAAGCATGTTACCTACATTATTAAATGTTACCTTCACAACTCCCCTACAGGGCAGGTCCCAATAGGTCAATGTTAAAGAGAAGGAAATATGGTTTAGTAACTTGTTGGAGGTTGCACGGCTGCCCAGTGGTGGAGTTCAGTCTCTAATGCCTACACCCTCTGCATCTCAGACCTCACCCATCCCACCACCAGTTCCTTGTGCCAGTGTCTGGCTCCAGAACACATTTGTCTCTTAGACACGAAGGAATGGCTCTCCATTCTGGTCTAACTGGGACTGTCATTTTTCTAAGGAGGAAGTAGGCAGGCAGGATGGCAAAACCCCCAGGCCAGAGTTTCAGAGAACCGAGCCTCCCCGGAGCCTGGCAGGCAGAGGGTCCTGGTCAGCGTGTGTTGACTGGAGCCAGAACTCGCACCCTGCTTTCCTTCCCAGTTGTCTGGGACGGGCCGGTTTCCCACTCCCTGCGACGCTGCCACATCTGGGAGGCGACGGCTCAGGAAGCTCACCGGTGAGGCGGCGGCGGGCGGAGGACACCACTCCGTAGGCCCCGTTGCCTATGGTCTCGATGATCTCGTACTCGTCGCCCACGTCAAAGGTCACATCGAAGGAGCGGGCTTTAAGCAGGGCCAGGTTCTTGGCCGCTACAGAGGCAGCGGTGTGGGCGGGTTCGGCCTTCACGGGCCCGGGGGGTTCCGCAGAGCCGTCCTCGCCGTCTTCCTCCTTCAGGGGCTCGGCCATGGTGTCTGCGTGGAGACTCGGGTGAGGAGGGGACCGCCTCCCGTGGGCCTCAGCGTCCCCTCTGCGGGCTGGGGAGGAGGACCAGGGAACTTCCCAGTTCCCTAAACCGACAAGGGCCACAAGCGCGCGGTTGGTTCGGGGAAAACACGCTACCCCAGGGGTCGGGGCCCAGCAGGGGCCAGGCCAGGGTCGGGGGATGGGGAGGCGAGGCGCGGGCCAGGAAGAAAGGGAGGGGCGGGGCACCTGGGTTTCCCCCGGGCCGCACTCACCCCCGCGCCTCCTCAAGGCTTTCAGAGGTCCCGAGGCTCACCGGCCTCCCGTCCCCAGCGCGGGAGTCTCCGAGGGTGGCTCACTTACTTATTCAAGGGCCGCGGCCACCACCTCAGCGTCGTGAGCTGCCCTGTCCGTCCCCCTCCGCCCCGCCTCCCAACACCACGCTCCCTCCAGCTCCTGGCCAATCGCTGAGCTATTTCTGCGAAGGGTCCTGCCCCTTCTACCTGCTGCGCCCAATCCTAGCCCACCGGCCGAGGAAGCCACGCCTGGCGCGCGCCGCTGTCCAGCTAGCCGGCGGGAGCCGCCCAGAGGGTGCCCGGCACTTCACAGGGGTGTGCTCCCCGCCCGGCACCGCCTTCAAACGCATGCGCACTGGCAGTCGGGCGCCAAGTGAATGGAAGGCAACGCCCCTGCACGTAGCGCGCGCGTCCCCATCTAGCGCTCGACCTCGTCCGGCCAATCACAGCTAGTCCCATGAGCTCGGGCAACTGTCCGGACTGAGATGCCCGGGACTGGGACTGTTATCTTGGCTACTGGGTCCCGAAGTCCCCCTCCGCCCCGGGAATTGTGCCCACCATTTTCTCGGTCCCAGGAGCTCTGGGAATGTGTCATCCCCGGTAGAGGGTGCCCGTCACGGCCAACCACAGAGATCCCGGTCCTCCAGGATTCTAGAGCGGCCGGCCGAAACCTCCACTGACTTCCGGTGGCTGAGTCTCTCCGCAGCTTCCGGCCAAGTTGGACCGCACCTGGGGGTTTCCTGGCCTGCAGGTGTGTTACCTCCGCTCGTTTGTTTGTCCCGCGATTCCCGTGCTTTGGGCTGCAGCGGAGTTAACCGAGGCGGCCGCCCGGCCTCTGTCCCTCTGCGGAGCCCGCTGGTAGGCGGAGCCCTCGCTGGAACCGAGCTGCGCCGACCCACCCCAAAATCCGATGGTTGATTCGTTCATTCATGTAGCAAATGTTTCTGGAGCACCGCCCCTCTAAGGCTCAGTGCCAGGAGGCGAAGATGGACATGGTGGATAGTGTGAGCTGGAAGGAAAGGTTTTTTAAAGGGAACGGGGTAGGGCTGAAAGAAGTGAAGAATTTTGGTTTCACTCCTAGGCGGCTTATAGAAAAAAGCAATACAAATACATATTCGTACCCACCTTCCCTTTCGTGTACAAAATGTAACATATTCTCTTTTCCTGAAGATCATTCCGTATCAATAACTGGAGGGGTCCCTCACTTTTAAACAACTTTTAATAACATACCATAAAACTCACCCTTTTATAGTGTACAATTCAGTGTTTTTTGGTGTATTCACAGTTGAGCAGCCATCATCACTACCTAATTTTAGGTAGAGTGGTTTATGGAACATTTTCATCGCCCCTAAAAGAAACTTATGTGAACCAAGTATCTGAGACAAGTTTCAAGTCAATTTAGAAAGTTTATTTTGGCAAGGTTAAGGACATGGTGGTGACATAGCCTCAAGAAGTCCTACAACATGTGCCCAAGATGGGGCACAGCCTGCCTTTATACATTTTAGGAAGACATAATACATAAATCAATACGTGCAAGATTGACATTGATTTTATGTGCTTATTGGCCATTTGTCTCCTTTGGGGAAATGTCTGTTCAATGTCTATTCTGAAAGGGCAGGACAACTCGAAGAGGAGGGGCTTCCAAGTCACAGGTAGATTTAAACATATCCTGATTGGCAGTTGGTTACAAGAGTTATTATCTATAGAAAGGAATATCTGGATTATGATAAGGGGTTGTGGAGACCTAGGGTTTTTTTGGGTTTTTTAAGTATATTATTATTATTTTGAGAATGAGTCTTGCTCTGTTGCCCAGGCTGGAGTGCAGTGGAACGATCTTGGCTTGCTGCAACCTCCCCCTCCTGGATTCAAGCAATTCTTCTGCCTCAGCCTCCAGAGCAGCTGGGATTACAGGCATGAGCCACCAAGCCCAGCTCTTTTTTTTTTGTGTGTGTGTGTTTTAGTAGAGACGGGGTTTTACCATGTTGGCCAGGCTGGTCTCGAACTCCTCACCTCAAGTGATCCACTGCCCTCCCCTGGCCTCCCAAAGTGCTAGGATTACAGGCGTGAGCCACTGCGCCCGGCCGGGAGACCTAGGTTTTATTATGCAGTTGAAGCCTACCAGTAGCAGGCTATAGAGAGAATAGACAAATGTTTCTTATCAGACTTACGGTCTGTGTTGATGTTAATGTTGGAGGGGTATAATGAGGCATGTCCAACTCCCATCTCCCACTGTGGCCTGAACTGGTCTTTCAGGTTAAATTTTAGGGTGTGCTGGCCAAGGAGGGAGTCCATTTAGATGGTTGCAAAGGGCCTTCTAATTTTATTTTTGGTTTATACCCATTAACAGTCACTCCTCATTCCTCTTTCACCTGAGCCCTTGCAACCTCTGAACTACTTTCTGTCTCTATGGACTTGCGCATTGTGGACATGCTATACTAATGGAATCACACACTGTGTAGTCTTTTGTGTTTGACTTATTTCACTTAGCATAAAGTTGATGTTGTCATATTAGCACTAATTTTTATGGCCAAATAGATTGCATTGTTTAGATAAAACATATTTTGTTTGTCCATCAGTTTATGAATAGTTGGGTTGTTTCCACTTTTTGGCTATTATGAATAATGCTTCTGAGAACATTTGTGTACAAGTTTTTTTGTGGATATGTTTTCATTTCTCTTGGGAGTGGGATTGCTGGGTCACATGGTAAATTATAAACTTCTTGAGAAAGTGCCAAGCTGTTTTCTCCAGCAGTTGCACTATTTTACAAACTCATCAGCAATATTTAAGAATTCTGATTTCTCCACATCCTCACCAACACTTCCTTTCTTTTTTTGATACTGAGTCTCACTCTGTCGCCCAGGCTGGAGTGCAGTGGCGCGATCTCGGCTCACTGCAACCTCTGCCCCCCAGGTTCAACCAATTCTTCTGCCTCAGCTTCCCGAGTAGTTAGGATTACAGGTCCCTACCATCATGCCCGGCTAATTTTTGTATTTTTAATAGAGATGGGATTTGACCATGTTGGACAGGCTGATCTCAAATTCCTGACCTCAAGTGATCCATCTGCCTCAGCCTCCCAAAGTTCTGGGATTACAGGCATGAGCCACGGTACCCAGCCTTATTATTATTATTATTTTTAAATTATAGCCATCCTAGTGGGTGTGAAGTGATAGGTCATTGTAGTTTTGATTTGCATTTCCCTAATGACTAAGGATGTTTTCATGGCTTATTGGCCATTTGTCTCCTTTGGGGAAATGTCTGTTCAATATCTATTCAAATCCTTTGCCTTTTTTTTCTTTTTTCTTTTTTCTTTTTGAGACAGGGTTTCACTCCAGCCCAGGCTGGAGTGCAGTGGCAGGATCTCGGCTCACTACAACCTCTGCCTCCCAAGCTCAAGTGATTCTCCTGCCTCAGCCTCCCAAGTAACTAGCACTACAGGTGCACATCGTTGCACCCAGCTAATTTTTGTATTTTTA
>NW_012106075.1:219303-223142 GCF_000951045.1 Mandrillus leucophaeus | reverse complement strand
CCCAAAGTGCTAGGATTACAGGCGTGAGCCACTGCGCCCGGCCGGGAGACCTAGGTTTTATTATGCAGTTGAAGCCTACCAGTAGCAGGCTATAGAGAGAATAGACAAATGTTTCTTATCAGACTTATGGTCTGTGTTGATGTTAATGTTGGAGGGGTATAATGAGGCATGTCCAACTCCCATCTCCCACTGTGGCCTGAACTGGTCTTTCAGGTTAAATTTTAGGGTGTGCTGGCCAAGGAGGGAGTCCATTTAGATGGTTGCAAAGGGCCTTCTAATTTTATTTTTGGTTTATACCCATTAACAGTCACTCCTCATTCCTCTTTCACCTGAGCCCTTGCAACCTCTGAACTACTTTCTGTCTCTATGGACTTGCGCATTGTGGACATGCTATACTAATGGAATCACACACTGTGTAGTCTTTTGTGTTTGACTTATTTCACTTAGCATAAAGTTGATGTTGTCATATTAGCACTAATTTTTATGGCCAAATAGATTGCATTGTTTAGATAAAACATATTTTGTTTGTCCATCAGTTTATGAATAGTTGGGTTGTTTCCACTTTTTGGCTATTATGAATAATGCTTCTGAGAACATTTGTGTACAAGTTTTTTTGTGGATATGTTTTCATTTCTCTTGGGAGTGGGATTGCTGGGTCACATGGTAAATTATAAACTTCTTGAGAAAGTGCCAAGCTGTTTTCTCCAGCAGTTGCACTATTTTACAAACTCATCAGCAATATTTAAGAATTCTGATTTCTCCACATCCTCACCAACACTTCCTTTCTTTTTTTGATACTGAGTCTCACTCTGTCGCCCAGGCTGGAGTGCAGTGGCGCGATCTCGGCTCACTGCAACCTCTGCCCCCCAGGTTCAACCAATTCTTCTGCCTCAGCTTCCCGAGTAGTTAGGATTACAGGTCCCTACCATCATGCCCGGCTAATTTTTGTATTTTTAATAGAGATGGGATTTGACCATGTTGGACAGGCTGATCTCAAATTCCTGACCTCAAGTGATCCATCTGCCTCAGCCTCCCAAAGTTCTGGGATTACAGGCATGAGCCACGGTACCCAGCCTTATTATTATTATTATTTTTAAATTATAGCCATCCTAGTGGGTGTGAAGTGATAGGTCATTGTAGTTTTGATTTGCATTTCCCTAATGACTAAGGATGTTTTCATGGCTTATTGGCCATTTGTCTCCTTTGGGGAAATGTCTGTTCAATATCTATTCAAATCCTTTGCCTTTTTTTTCTTTTTTCTTTTTTCTTTTTGAGACAGGGTTTCACTCCAGCCCAGGCTGGAGTGCAGTGGCAGGATCTCGGCTCACTACAACCTCCGCCTCCCAAGCTCAAGTGATTCTCCTGCCTCAGCCTCCCAAGTAACTAGCACTACAGGTGCACATCGTTGCACCCAGCTAATTTTTGTATTTTTAGCAGAGACAGGGTCTCACTACATTGGCCAGGCTAGTCTTGAACTCCTGAGCTCAAGTGATCCGCCCACATCAGCCTCCCAAAGTGCTGGGATTACAGGCATGAGCCACCGCACTCAGCCCTTTGTCCATTTTTAATTGGGTTATTTGCCTTTTTATTGTTGAGTTGTCAGAGTTCTTTATATATTCTAAATAAAAGCCCCTTATCAGATGATTTACAGATACAGATATTATTAGATGATTTATAGATATTTACTTACCATGATTTACAGATATTTACTTCCATTTCTCAGGTTGTCTTTTCACTTTCTATGTCTATCACTTGATAACGTCCTCTTTTCCACAAAAGTTTTAATTTTGATGGAGTCCAGTTATGTTTTGTCTTTTGTCACTTGTGCTATTGTCATATCTTAAAAAAAAAGCACTCATTTTTATAGCTGCATAATGTTCCTTTACAAATGTAATCTATTTAACCAGGACCCTCTAGATAGACATTTAGATTAGTTCAGTTTTTTCACTATTGCAAACAATGCAGCAGTAAATTTTCTTGAACATATCATTTTGCACACAGCAAGTGTATGTGCAGGAAGAATACCAGAAGTGGGAGTGTCAAGTTAAAGAGTATTGCTCTTACAATTTTAGTAGCTAATGTCAAATTTCTATCCTTAGAGATTATACTGATTTAGACACCCACCAGTGGTATGAGAGAATGACTCACACGGTGCTTTTTAAAAGCTTGGAATTATTTGCCTGTCAAAAATGGGGGGATATGCCATAAGAATCCTGATTTTTGCTTTCTTTTGGAAAATCAGGTCAGCATTTCTGCATAGCCATCGAGCTGTGACCCCACCATTGAAAGATCATGTGCTTTAATTCACCACAGTCCCTGCCACTCCCTAACAGCCTCCCCAGCATAGGCCGAGGGTCAGATGCCACTTAGCATTGTGCTTTCACAGCTGTTTTCTGCATCTTATTAAAAGCAGGAAAACAAAAGAGGCTGAGATGACATGTGTTTCAGGAAAAGAAAGACCAAGTATATCTCTTTGTGGGAACAAAGACAATCTCATGTGTTATATACAGATACTCCACTCACTCGGCTCACGTTTCCTGCGTGGCCACGGTGGGCATTTGAGTTCAAGATTTCTGGTTTAGGTTACCGAAAGCCTCTGAACTAATCTAAATGTCTACCTAGGATTTTTGAGTAGGCAAATGCCCTTGAGAGCTGCCTTCCTGAAAGGTATTTCTGGCAGACATCATGGAGGGTGTACTTGAAGGCAGAGCATGCCTTGATTAAAAAATAGATGTGGGATTGGGTGCGGTGACTCACGCCTGTAATCCCAGCACCTTGGGAGGCTGAGGCTGGTGGATCACCTGAGGTCACCAGCCTGGCCAACATGATGAAACCCCGCCTCTACTAAAAATGCAAAAATTAGGCTGGGCGCAGTGGCTCAATCCCAGCACTTGGGGAGTCTGAGGCAGGTGGATCACCTGAGGTCAGGACTTCGAGACCAGCCTGACCAACATGGTGAAACCCTCTCTCTACTAAAAATACAAAATACAAAAATTAGCCGGGCGTGTTGGCAGGTGCCTGTAATCCCAGCTACTCAGGAGGCTGAGGCAGGAGAATTGCTTGAACCCAGGAGGTGGAGGTTGCAGTGAGCCGAGATTGTGCCACTGTACTCCAGCCTGGGTGACAGAGAGAGACTCTGTCTGAAAAAAAAAGTTTAAAAAGAGGTACATAAAGAGGTAAATGCAGGACATGTGATGGTGTCTGTTTCTAGTAGACAGTGGAGATGTCACCAAGATGAGGAACCAGGAAGCAGAACAGGTTGGGGGGTGCTAATGTGCTTTGAGGCTCTTTTAGTCATCTGTGACATGGTAATTATTATCTCTAATCCAGGCCCTGGAGACCTTCCTGAGCCCCAGAACCTTACCCTCATTCAGGGAGGTCCATCACGGCAGTCGGCCTCCCTTTTTGTCAGTCCCAGCATGGGTCCCAGGGTAGCCTCCCATTGGACAGGTTCAGCGTGGGGGAGGGGGGTATGCTGATTGGCCAGACCTGAATCACCTGTCCACCTCTGGAAGTGAGGCAGGGAATCCGGCTCAGCCAAACTCCTCAGACCAAGTGTGGATGAGGGCCATTTCCCCACAGGAAACCTGAGCTTTCGGGAAGGTGGATGGATGTGGGTCAGCAGAAATAACAGATGTGCCCGACTGTTTGCGCCCCTCTGCCACAAGAGCAGGTGTGGTTAAAAACTTTGAGGAGCGTCCACAGGCACGGTGGCTCACGCCTGTAATCCCAACACTTTGGGAGGCCAAGGCGGGCAGATCACGAGGTCAGGAGATCAAGACCATCCTGGCTAACACGGTGAAACCCTGTCTCTACTAAAAATACAAAAAAAAAAAAAA
>NW_012106075.1:199758-218983 GCF_000951045.1 Mandrillus leucophaeus | reverse complement strand
AGAAACACCTGGGTTTGAATCCAGCTCTGTCACATGGAGGCCAGGGCATCCTTTCTTGTCTGTGCTGTGTGCTGGGGTCAGAGCCATGAGCACGAGTCCCAGCCTTCTCTGATGAGGGAAATCTGTGACAGGCACCGAGATGGGGGGCCAGCCCTGGGGAGCTAAGAATGGGCCCTTTGCCCAGTACAGGAAGTCGGGAAGGGGCCCTGGGAGTGCCATTTAAGTCGGGACCTAATGGATGAGCATGTGGCAGCAGAGGGACCGTGGGGGCAACGGACACAAAGCTGATGCAGGTGAGAGTGTGGCACATCTGAGGGCCACGAGAAGGCCAGAGGGAAGTGGCAGGAGGGAGGGGGTCACACGGAGACATGGAGACTAGAAAGTTAGGCAGGGGTGAGACCATGCAGGGCCCCAAGGCCATGGAGGTAGCCAAGACTGACAGCCCTGACCCGAAGTTCCTCATCTGTGAAGTGGGGATGTTCAGACTCACTTGGTTGCATTGTTTTGTGGACTTGAGGAATTTTATCTGCAGGGGCACCTGACACAGGGTCTGGCCCTTCACCCGCGCTGCAGCAGCTGCCCTTGTTAACGCTGCCGCCGCTCCACCCAGCCCCTGCGGTGTTCCAGCAGCATCTTCAGTGTGTGAGCGTTTCTACCTTCATCTTGCTCCAAGGGGGACTCAGGTGATGCATCATTGTCCCTGGTTACAGGTGACAAAATGGGCTCAGCTGTGGGAGGGGCCTCTGTTTGTAGGACTCCCTGCACCAGGTTTTCCTTCTTTACACACACTCAGCTCTCTGATTAGTGCCAGCAGCCACGAGTAATCCAGTTCAGTCACCCAGTGCATGGCTGGGGCATCCAGGAGGAAGCCCGAGTGGTGAAACCACAGCCCACACCCACGTCTGCGGCAGCCTCTCCCACAGCCCACACTCTCAAGGGCAGGCAGTTGTCTTTCTGTAGGACCCCCACCCCTTCCCCTTCCCTGCCTTCCTTGGCAGACCCTCCTGCTACAGGTGTCATCTTACCTGCTAGGACGGTCTTGGGAAGGATGGATTGTCCCTGTCTCATGAAGGAAGGCCAGTTTAACAGATGAATCTGCCAAGGACACGCTGTCACTTCCCAACAGGGGTATTGCAGGCACCCATGGGACAGGTTGGGGAGGAGAGTTTGGGACCAAGAACTCCCATGAGCCCTTAGAAGCCACCATAGAGGTGAGAACTGACTTGTCATCCCATCGGCTGGTGACCTTAGGCAAGCCTCAGCCCTCTCTGAGCCTCAGTATCACTTCTGCAAAATGGAGTAGTGATCTGTTCCCCTGTCGTGCAGGAAGGAATCTCCCCAAGGCTGAAAGTGGGATGTTGATCTAAATCATGACTGGTTGCAGGCACCTGTACACGCACATTCACACAGAGACAACACTCTTAGGTACACGTTTACATTGACACACAAAGATCTGCACAAACGCGCACAGAGATTTGCACAAGCACACACCCAGGGCACAGGTACGCACAAGCTACTGGGACGTACACCCTAGGTACACACACGGGGACTTGCACACTCAGACAAATCCACACATAGGATGCACAGACACACACACACTCCTCCCTCCCTCCCTCCAGTGCTGCTGCCTGTTCGCTCTGCCTCAGCACACAGAGTGGCCAGGGCCACGTGCCTTCCTCTCCCTGTATCAGGAAAATCGGAGGGGATGGTCACTGCCTGAAAGTGCCTTCCATGCAGGGACTCAGGGTGAGCAGGGTTCACCCAGAGAGGCGAAGGCACCAAAGCAGTGGAAAGCAGCGGGGCTTGATGGGCAGGATGGGCTTTGTTGTAGCTGACCTGCCCAGAGGACGTGGAGGATCCAGGCCTCCAGCGTTGACCCCTGCCTTGGCTCAGCCCAGTGTGGCATTTGCATGCGGCCCTCCCCTTGGGAAAGGGACTGCCCCTGAGGCCAGCCTATGAGTTGAGTGTGGTTTTGGTGGAGGAAAGGGCAGGAAGCCGCATCTGGGAAGTGGCTTCCCATGGCTTCCAGAGGCCTGGCTGAGTGGCTGACCTCATGGCCAGATGGCTCCAGACACCTCTCGGGGTCTCACCCCTGCTTCCACCATTCAGCACAGCCAGGCTGACCACAGACCTGGGTGGGGGAACCTGGTCACATCCTGTCACCATGCCTGGAGTTCCACCATTGGTGCTGCAGTCCTCGGTGGGCCCAAGAATGCCCAGCAGCTGAGCAAACACACTGAGGCTGACATCACCCATTCCAGAACATTCCCCAAGGCCTGTGTTTACCTGCCAGAAAGATCCCAAGTCTGTGAGGGACACACATAGCACATGTCATCGAGATGTCAACCACACGGCCACACGCCCTTCCTCCTGGCCCTCTGCTCTTCTCTGGTATGGTGGCATCTCCAGGCTCAGCCCGAGGCCCTCTCCTCTGCCAGTTGTTCTCCCTGAGCTCCAGATCTAACACCCAGGTGTCCTAGACATCTCCCCACTGGGCACCCTGAGAAGCCACTCTGCACAGTAGCCAGAGCAATCTTTCAAAAAACATCAAATCGCCGGGCGCGGTGGCTCAAGCCTGTAATCCCAGCACTTTGGGAGGCCGAGGCGGGTGGATCACGAGGTCAGGAGATCGAGACCATCCTGGCTAACATGGTGAAATCCCATCTCTACTAAAAATACAAAAAACTAGCCGGGCGAGGTGGCGGGCGCCTGTAGTCCCAGCTACTCGGAGGCTGAGGCGGGAGAATGGCGTGAACCCGGGAGGTGGAGCTTGCAGTGAGCCGAGATCGCGCCACTGCACTCCAGCCTGGGTGACAGAGCGAGACTCCGTCTAAAAAAAAAAAAAAAAAAACATCAAATTGTGTTCCTGCTGTAGCTCACCAAGGCTTGCAAGGCCCTGCCCAGGAAGAATGAAAGGGAGATGGGAGGTGGCCGTCGGTGAAGTGCCCAAGTTCTCTGAGTCCAGGGCGTGGTGACAGCTCTAGCTTGTCTGGTTTCCTGTGAGATCATCATTTCACCCATCAGTGATGTGCTCCCTGCCCAGTTTCCTCTCTCAATCTGCAGGAAAAGCCTATAGGAAATGACTGAGGGGCAGGTGTGGTCCAGGGTGAGTTGGGGTGTGGGCCATGTTTGGCGGGGCACGAGGTAGGGATCCTGCTCCGAACATCCCAGGAGGAGGGAATGGCCACGGGGTGGGTAGAATCACACAGCGAGTCTTCCAGAAGCAATCATGAATCTCCATCGTCTCCCACCTGCCACCTGGATTGCTAGCTAAAACACAGGATACCCAGTGTTTTAAATTGGAATTTCAGATAAACAACAAGTAATTCTTTAGTTAGTTATGTCCCAAGTAGTGCATGCATCCTGTATTTTTCTTTTGTAAGTCTGGCAAAACTACCTAGATGATCACATCTGCCTGCTTCTCAGCCTCTCAGCTTTCCCCCCACGTCCACACAGAGGGATCCTGTAAAAACCCAAGTCACTTCACCTCCAGCCACTCAAGCCCTGGGTGATCTGGGCCTGGCAAGTTCTCTGACCTCATCTCCTACCCCGAGTGATGTGCTGATAAAGTGGCACATCCCGTTTTCTGAGAAAAAATAAAATATGAAATAGTAAAGCCCTGATTGTAGCACTGGCCAGTTTCCTTGGTTTAAATATTCCTTCCGTGGCTGATTGCAAGCTACCAGCATGACACCCCGAACGCGGAGCTGGGAAGAGGTGCACAGTTGTCTCAGTGCAGGCAGGCTCCAGACTGCCCCTCCCTGCACGCAGGGCCTTTGCACTGACTGTGCTCTTTGCCTGGATGTGCGCACCCCCAGATCCGTGCATGACTCAACCCTTCACTTCTTTCTGGACTTTGCTCCACTGTCTTCTCATGAAAGGAGAATTGCTTGTCTACCATAACCCTATATGCCCCCCATCCCTCGCTATCTCGCTATCTCTTTGCCATGCTTCATGTTTTTTCTTCGTAGCAGTTCTCAAAAACAAAAAAGGCATGTCACCCACTTCACTGTTTCTCAGAGGCGGAAAATGTAGCTCTTAGAAACAAGCATCCTAGAACCGTCAGAGGTGCTTATATTCAGCAACATCCAATGTAAGAAACAGAACTCATGGATCTGGGTTTGTTTTTGTTTTGTAAGAGCTGGGGTCTTGCTCTGGCACCAAGGCTGAAATACAGTGGCGCCATCAGTTCACTGCATCCTTGAACCCTGGCTCAAGTGCTCCTCCCGCCTCAGCCTCCCAAGTAGCTGGGGTCACAGGCTCACACCACCACGCCTGGCTAATTTATTTATTGTATTTTTCTTAGAGTCGGGGTCTCGCTATTTGCCCAGGCTGATCTTGAACTCCTGGAGGCTCAAACGATCCTCCTGCCCCAGCCTCCCGAAGTGCTAGGATTACAGGCATGAGTCACTGTGCCCGGCTCCAAAATGAATGATTTTTAAAGACCTACAATTTTTTTTTTCAGAATTTGGCCAGCAATTCAACTTGTCTGTCTACAAGTAAACTGGACTCCAATCATGTCATCATCTTCCCTGTGGAGACCATTGCTGACATTTACTGAGCCCTACTAGTAGGGACCTTGTGATCCTCATTTTCCCAGAAGCTGAGACTCAGAGAGGTTAAGCAAACAGCCCAAGGTCACACAGCCAGTGAGAGGGAGAGTTTGGACTGGAACTCAGCTCTGTCTGCTGACTAACTCTTAGAAGAAGCTACTCCAAGCACTTTCTCCCGTGAGCTTCAAGGGTAAGCGGGGCATGCCTAGCCCCTGAGTCATGCTTTAGAGAGGCCAGGGATTCCCGCAGCCCTTCAAATGACTTAACAGGAGAGTGAGATAGTCCAGGCAATGCCCTCTTCTCATTAATGAAGATTTTGAGGCCCAGAATACAGCAATGACTGGCCTGGGCGCACACTGCAAGTTGAGGAAAGGCTGAAGATGGAAACTGGGAGCCCTCTATCCCACCTCGGGCTCCGCCTCAGACCCAGACTGGGTTATTCTGTTATGCTGCAGGAGGTGGATCCCAGTTGTCTCTCCCCATGTCAGACTCTAGGCCCTCCCTGTGGCTGGAACCCCAGGGCCCTCCAGAGTGCTCCCCAAAGACCTCCACTCATACATTCACTCAACAAGCATTTAGTACATGATCCCAGGGCACCCACCCTCCACTGCATATGCTGGGACTTTGAGTCTGGCTGGGGAGACCAAGTCAGACCACTAGTGTGGAAGAGCTGTGACCAAGGGGCTGAGGAAGCCCAGGGAGAGCCCTAGACCAAGTTGGGGATCCAAAGAAAGACATCCCAGAGGAAGGGGCATTTATCTGGCTCTTGAAGTTAACAGGAAGCTTCCAGGCAGAAATGGCAGGAAGGACTTTCTAGAACAAAGGAACAGCATTTGCAAATGTGATAGACAGAATGCCCCTGAATTATACACATAAAAAATGGTTGGTTGGCCGGATGTAGTGGCTCACGCCTGTAATCCCAGCACTTTGGGAGGCCAAGGCAGGTGGATCGCTTGAGGTCAGGAGTTTGAGACCAGCCTGGCCAACATGGGGAAACCCTGTCTCTACCAAAAATATAAACATTAGCTGGGCCTGGTGGCGGGCACCTATAGTCCCAGCTACTCGGGAGGCGGAGGCAGGAGAATCGCTTGAACCCGGGAGGCAGAGGTTGCAATAAGCCGAGATGGCACCACTGCACTCCAGCCTGGGCAACAAGAGCGAAACTGTCTCAAAAAAAGAAAAGGTTGATTTTAGCTTATGTGAACTTCCCCTCAAAAAACAAACACACAACATTGTTGAGAACGTCATGTGCAGGTGCAGAGGCCAAAGCGGCTCCATCTCAGAGGCGAATCCGCCATGCTGGCTTCTGATTGACCCCAGTTCCAGAAAGGCCTCTAAGATTTCTCCTTTATGTACTGTCACTGGCAATGCCGATCAATTGTCCTCCACACCCCTTCTGAAGCACGTATGTCCTTTCCCTATGCTATACATGCCCTGACTCTGTGTGTCACAGTGTGGAGACCTACGTGTCTCATGACCGCCCAACACATAGCTTCTGTTCGTATGCCTCTATAAAACGCTTCTTTCTGAGAAACCGGATTTGTCTGCCTCTTTCTTTGGCCTCTCAGCCCACGTAGCTTCCGGTTTGCATAGACCTGCCCACCGTAGAACCGCAGGCATACAGTACTTCAAGACTGAGGGGAAGGGTGAGGTGAGGCCCAAGGAATCGTCAGGGACAGGCCACAAAGGGTATTGACTTAGCACCATTTGTGAAATTCAGCCGAGTGCCTGGGCTGTGCCAGGCATTTCAAGCAACAGGCATTCCAAGCGTGGCCCCTCCACTGAAGAGCCGAGAGGCAAAGACAGAAGAAAAGACCTATAAGGCCTTTGAGAGAAATGATTTGGGGACTCGGAGTTACAGGGACCCTGATTTGAATCCCAACTCTGCTTCCAACTCACTGTGATCTTGGGAAGTCAGTTTGTCTCTGAGCTTCGACTTCCCCATCTGTAAAAGGGGGCTAGGAGGCCGGGCGCGGTGGCTCACACCGGTAATCCCAGCACTTTGGGAGGCCGAGGTGGGGCGGATCATGAGGTCAGGAGATCGAGACCATAGTGAAACCCCGTCTCTACTAAAAATACAAAAAATTAGCTGGGAACGGTGGCAGGCGCCTGTAATCCCAGCTACTCAGGAGGCTGAGGCAGGAAAATGGTGTAAACCTGGGAGGCGGAGCTTGCAGTGAGCCGAGATCGTGTCACTGCACTCCAGCCTGGGCGACAGAGTGAGACTCTATCTAAAAAAAAAAAGTGGGGGTGGGCTAGGAGCACTGGCCGGGGGTTCACTGTGAGGAGCCCAGAGCCACAGGTGCTCAGGACTTCATGGGGTATAAAGAGAGGGCACGTGGGATTATTATCATTACTGTTGGTCTCAGCCGGCCGCCCTCTCTGCCTCTTACCTGAGACAGGAGGCAGAGCAGGACTCTGAGAATTCCCCTGCCCCAGGACCCAGGACGAGCTCCTGGGAGGAGGATCTGGAGACCCCAGCGCCGAGTCTGTATGCAGGATGCCTGTCCCTAGTGTGCACCCAGGACTGCCCATCCCGAGTCTCAGGTCAGGCCCTGCTGGGCAGCTTCCTGTACTCCAGGCCGCTTCCCCTTTGCCCAGTGACACGAGCCTTATGGGGGTGGTAGGGAGGGGCACCGGAGAGGTTAAATCTCCGACGCCGACAGGGCAGAGGCCAAATCCAGCCGGGGACAAGGTCCAGGCCTGCTCTGCAGATGTGGCCACTGCTGCTGCTGCTGGTGCTGTTTGGTAAAGAGTGGTGGGTTAAGACCGGGCATGGTGGCTCACGCCTGTAATCCTAGCACTTTGGGAGGCCAAGGTGGGTGGATTACCTAAGCTCAAGAGTTTGTGACCAGCCTGGGCAACATGGTGAAACCCCGTCTCTACTAAAATACAAAAGAAATTAGTCGGGCATGGTGGCGTGCGCCTGTAGTCCCAGCTACTCAGGAGGCTGAGGCAGGAGAATTGCTTGAACTCGGGAGGCGGAGGTTGCAGTGAGCCAAGATCACGCCATTACACTCCATTCTGGGCGACAGAGCGAGACTCCATCTCTACAGAAAAAAAAAAAAAAAAAAAGCTGCAGGTAGAGGACTTGGAGAATAGAGAGGAAGGGGGGCTGCCTTCCATCCCTAGAAGGCCAAGGGTCAGGGCCCCAGTTCTCTTAAAACCGGTAACCCAGTCCTGGGTTTGAGCAACAGGAACATGGGTCCGACACAGAGAAGGCGACAGGCAGCAAGGGTCTCGGTCTTCAGCCTGCAGAGAGGAGCTCCATGCAGATCAGACAGGACCCTGGAAGGCGCTGAGGGTGGACCCCGATGACCAGGGCAGAGCAGATGGAGGGCTGTCCTCAAGGAGGCCCAGCTTCCTTAGAGATGAGTGAGCTCCCTGTCTAGAGAGAAAAGCAAGCACAGCCAGACACCTACTTATAATGAGCATGTGGGTGGGAAGTGGGGAGCAGACTGTGGGGCCAAGGGGAGAGGCGTTCAAGGAAGACTTCACAAGAGTGGGCTCTGAAGGCTACATAGGAGTTCTCTGGGCGGATAGGTAGATGATGAGCTAGGTAGAAGGAACGGCCTGTGCAAACCAGGAGGCATGAAAAAGCAGGAGCATCCCAAGAACTACTTTAGCAACAAGAATTGCTGCAATGTGGCCGGGCGCGGTGGCTCAAGCCTGTAATCCCAGCACTTTCGGAGGCCGAGACGGGCGGATCACGAGGTCAGGAGATCGAGACCATCCTGGCTAACACGGTGAAACCCCGTCTCTACTAAAAAATACAAAAAAAATCGCCAGGCGAGGTGGCGGGCGCCTATAGTCCCAGCTACTCGGGAGGCTGAGGCAGGAGAATGGTGTGAACCCGGGAGGCGGAGCTTGCAGTGAGCTGAGATCCGGCCACTGCACTCCAGCCTGGGCGACAGAGCAAGACTCTGTCTCAAAAAAAAAAAAAAAGAATTGCTGCAAAGTATACACCTACTATGTGCCCACAAACTTTTTAATTAAAAAAAAAAAAGAATAGCTACAAATGTATGGAACTTTGACATATATTATCACATTTAATTCTCACAACAACCCCCTGGGTGTGATGAGGAAACTGAGACTGGGAGAGGTTAAAGGACTTTCCCAGAGTCACACAGGATTCCACTGCAGGCAGTCTGATTTTGAGCTGGAGGGGCGAGGGGTGGAAGCTGGGCTGCAGAGGTCACGGGGGCTGGATGGAAAGAGATGCATGGTAGACCTGCAAGGCCTTGGGACCCGGAGCTGAGCTCTGAGGCCTCAGTCTCCTGAGGTGCAGGGTCCAGGCTGGCTGAGGCCTCCAGCAAGAAGGGCCCAGACAAATGGCTTTGCCAGGCCAGCATCTTCCTGGACACCGGGTGCCGCTGTGAGGGGGCCTTCATCTTCCAAGAGTGGGTGCTCACAGGCGCCAACTGCTTTGACAGGTGGGTGCACAGCTAGGAGGGGTGGTGGAGAGGGGCTCCAGGAGGGTGGCCCCCCAGCCTCTCCACCTCTCCAGCCTCTTCACTTCCCCTTTGCCTCTTCTCTCCACAGTTGGCCTTGGTCCCACTTCAGTGTGACCTTGGGTCCAGCTTGACTGCAGATGGACTCTTGTGAGATCAAGTCACCATGGGGGAGCTGCTCTTGTCCTCAGCAGGGCCCGAGGGCTCTGGGTTTGGTAGCCTGGCCCTGGCACAACTGGCAAGGCCTCTGTCGCTCACCAGTGCTGTAGAGCCTGTCCCCCTGGCCACCCAGTCCCACTGTTTCCTCTTCCTGAGACAATTCTGCTGAGGCCAGGGATTTAAACCCGATTTCAGTAAGGGCGGGAGCAGAAGCCTGGGATGGTTGAGAGACTGGAGGAGGCAGATGGCCAGGGTGCTTGGGACCCTGCAGGAGTTCTGGCCAGCTGCCTGGCAGCACCATGGCCATAGGCACATGCAGGGAAGAGGGCTGGTGCTGACACCTGCTCTGTTCGAGCCAGCTTCCAGCCTCACCCCTGCCCAGTGGCTGACAGCCCAATGCGCTGGAAGCTTCCCTGAGGGGACTGTGTGGGAGTGCACCAGAGGACAGAGCTGTACTGAGAGTGAGGTGGGAGCGAGGAATGTCTAGGAGCCCAGGAAGGCATCTGGGGGTGGAGAGACTTGGCACAGGCACAGGCAGGGAAGCTTGGCAATATATGTTCACAACCAGCATGGCTGGACTGGTGCAGACCTGCTGGTGTCAGCTGGGCTGAGGGTCGGCCCCACCCCATTGCAGATCCCTACATCCCCAAGAGCTGCAGAGTGTCCTGCTGAGATCGCTGCATGTCAGCATCGGCAGAGACTACCTTCTCCTCCAACCTGACTGTCCTGACCTGAAGGACAGCCTGCCCAAGGACTTCTAGTGCACCAGGCTCTCCACAGGGCCCCCTGAACTGGTGGTCAGGATTCCAGCAGGCCGTATGCAAGTCCCTGAGACCCCCTCCCCTGAAGTCCCTTCTAATGCCACTAGACTTGTTAAAGTTAGGCCTGGTCACCCTCCCATCCTATCCTGGAGTCTTCCATTCCCCAAGAACCAGGGTTCGGGCTTATTTGCACCCCTGAAGGCCACCCTAGAACTTCCTACCCCTTGGGGAGACTCCCCCATTGTGTCCTATTCGAATGTGGGGCAGTCTTTGGTATAGCCAGGTCTTAAACTACTGGGAGCCCCTCCAGTTATTCGACAACTACAAGCATTTTGCTGAAAACTAACTTTTGTGCAATATCAAGCCTCAAAGGCCAAAGGGAGGAAAGAATTGAGTGAGACTGACAGAATGTGTGGGAGAAAGCACTTTAACCAGAGAGTGGAAGCACTTTAACCAGGGGTGGAAGAAGGGAGTATGACCCCCCTCTCTAGGAGGGGAAATGGGCCCTGTCTTGAGCTTTGGGTGCAGCACTTGGGCCATCAGCCCACCCGCACCCTCCCCCAGCTGCTCTTGTCAGATGTGTGAACCTGGTTACCCACCGCCCCCCGTCCCCTGATCAAATATCTTTGCTCACCAGGCAGGGGATGGTTCAGTGGGTGCAGGCTGGGCTGAGACTGCTCCTTCTCTCCCTCGTGCAGACGGCTGATGGGACCCCCCTAGTCTGCTCCCAAGCCGGCAGCTGCAGGGTGTGATGACCTGAGGTCCCTGCTTGGAGCCTGGCCTCCCGGGAGTCTACACACCTGTGAATCCCTTCATTTCCTGGATCTGAGATAATGTCTCCAACATCTCCTTTGACATCTGTGCCAACAGATGCTCTTGGGCTGGCCCAGGACAAGACAGAGACAGTGGGGGTTGTTAGCCTCCGGAGTCCTGGGTTTGAATCCTGACTTAGCTACTTACCTGCCTTTGCCATCTGAATCTGTTTCCTCCTCTGTAAAATGGAGATGTCTTCAATTACTCATTTATCAACAAGTTAGCAGTTACCAAGTGCTTACTGTGTGACAGGCCACGGAGATTCACGACTGTATCTTGACAGATTCGTGGATTCTAGCTAGCAACTCCCCTGAACGCTAGCTGATTGGAGTGCCAGGCGCCGCCCACTGCGGGCCTCAGTTTCCCCAGCTTCAAACTAAAGCGATGGCTTGGATGTAAGGATTCTTTTTTTTTTTTCTTTTTTTTTTGAGACGCTCTGTCGCCCAGGCTGGAGTGCAGTGGCGCAATCTCGGCTCACTGCAAGCTCCGTCTCCCGGGTTCACGCCATTCTCCTGCCTCAGCCTCTAGAGTAGCTGGGACTACAGGCGTGCACCACCACGCCTGGCTAAATTTTTTTGTATTTTTAGTAGAGACGGGGTTTCACCGTGTTAGCCAGGATGGTCTCGATCTCCTGACCTCGTGATCCGCCCGCCTCGGCCTCCCAAAGTGCTGGGATTACAGGCGTGAGCCACAGCGCCCGGCAGGATGTAAGGATTCTTGAGGTCCCTCCCAAGCTTGTTTAATAAACTTTTTCGAGGGCGAGGGTCTCCAAGCCACAAGGGCGCATCCCTTTCACCTGCTTGGACGCTGCTTGGCCCCAGTTGGGGAGCCTGGTCCGAGCACCCGGCTTTCCAGCGTTAGCCGGGACAGCTGTGGTCACGCCGCCGCGCTCCGCAGCACCTCCCTCCGCGTCCTCGCGGTGGGGCCACAGCGACATCTAGTGGCTGAACGCATTTTAAACACTCGGCTTGCTGCGGGCGAGTCGGGGCGCTGCTCCCCAGGACTCAGCTCTCATTTGCCTCCGCGCTTCGGCGGGGAGGTGGAGACGGGCCGAGTCAGAATGAACACACACTCCCTGAGGGTGCAATTGAGTCGAGCGGTAGGGCTGGCTTTACCCCACAGGTCAACGCTCCCGTCCCACGTCTCGGTCATATCTGCCCCAAGGAGGGGTGGAGCCTCGGTGTGGAGCCCCGCCCCCTTGTCCCCCGCCCCGCAAAAGCCTCGCCCCCTTATGACGGCGCCTGCTCACTGCGCCTGCGCTTGCCACACAGCCACACCCACACCCACACCCACACACACGCGCGCGTGGCCTTCGCGAAGGTGTCGCTGCCAAGAAACGTGTCCTGCGCGCTACGCCGTCTGTTTCTAGGGCAACGCCGGCGTCTCTTAGCAACCGCGCGCGGCCTAGGTGGGTCCCCCCGGAACCCCCAGCCCTGCCATGGCGACCGCGAGTCCTAGCGTCTTTCTACTCATGGTCAACGGGCAGGTGGAGAGCGCCCAGGTGAGCGGCCGTGGACCCCGCTGGGGCCCGTCCCCCAGCGTCCCCCGGGGCCCTTCCCGCAACCCCCCAGGTTGCCCCGTGGCCCCCGGAGAGCCACGTCATTCCTCTGAGCCTCTCGATTAGGCGGGGGAGGGGAGCCAGCATTGGAGGGCTTGGCGCGAGGTTGCCGGGATCCTGAGTCCCGATGGGCAGGAATAGAAGCAGACCTCGAGATGTTGAGCTAGTACCGAGGTCCCAGGCCTGTGGACCCTCGCACGGATCATGCCCACTTGGTTGGATCACTGGCAGGAGTCTCCCAGGGTGTAACGCGTGGAGCCTAGGCTTGGCTGAGTTTCCAGCATTTGCGCCGTGTCCGATGTGGAGCTACTGTCCTACGTTCTGAATCCCTAGATCCTTGGACTCGGGTTCGAATCCAACCATCCAACGATGGTGGTGGCCTGGAATAACCCAAGGAAGGTGTGCCTGCCAGGCCTGAGGGACGCTACTCTCCATCCCCCTACACTTTAGAGGAATCATTTATTGTAAATATAAACCAACGCTCACCAAGTCCTCAATATGTCCCAAAGTTGGTGCTGGGCACTGGTCCATCCTTACAATCTTGCCAGACAGTCACTACTAACACCCCCATTTTACAGCCGGGGAAACATACCAAAGGAACTATTCTGTCTGAAAATTGAACCCACGCCTATCTGACCTCAAAGCTTCACTACACTGTCATTCCAGGCTGTTGGAGGTGGTGTTTATTATTATTTTATTATATTATTGTGAGGATTGACTGAGACGGTTTGGATAAGGCTCTGACAGGGCCTGATGCTTTGTAGGTGTCTCCTGCCTTCCTGTTTCATCAGGGATACTACTCTATGCTCCCACCCTGTCCGCCTCTGCCTTAGCCTAGTGCCTAAGACCATCTTTCCCCACTCTCCTGTTCTATCCCATGAGGGGCTCTCCGCTGGGCTGAGTCACATGTGTCTGTGCTCTCAGCATCATTGACCCCCCCACACACACATACTCACAGTCACACTGTTCCTCCCTCCTCTGCTCTCAGCACCTCCCTCTCTTCGGGCCTCAGCTCCAGTCTTGCATATGATGGCTTCTCAGACCTTTCTGTTCAGCACCATTCCCTTACACCAGTGGTTCTCAACCTTTTTGGCACCAATTGTTTCGTGGAAAACAATTTTTCCATGGACAGGAGGTGGCGAGGGATGGTTTTGGGATGATTTGGGGACGTTACATTTATTGTGCACTTTATTTCTATTATTATTACATCGTAAATAATAATGAAATAATTATACAACTCACCATAATGTAGAATCAGTGGGAGCCCTGAGCTTGCTTTCCTGCAACTAGATGGTCCCATCTGGGTGTGATGGTAGAGAGTGACAGATCATCATGCATTAGATTCTCATAAGGTACATGCAACCTAGATCCCTCACATGTGCAGTTCACAGTAGGGTTCGCCCTCCTATGGGAATCTAATGCTGCCAGTGATCTGATAAGGAGGTGGAGCTCCCATGGTCATGCGAGCAATGGGGAGCAGCTGTAAGTACGGATGAAGCTTTGCTTGCTCGCCTGCTGCTCACCTCTTGCCCACCTCTTGCTGTGTGGGCCCGTTCCTAACAGGTCACGGACTGGTACCGGTTGGGGATCCCTGCCTTAGACCTTATCTGTGCCCAGCCCTGTGCCAGGCAGTGGGGACACAGAAAGGCATTAAATCTGTGCTCTGCTCATGGTCTAGAGGAACTGACAGACTTAGACACAGGCAATCATTGCTTTTATGGAGGGAAGCACAGGGCTAAGGGAGCCAAGAGGAGACCTTAAACCAGCCTGAGTTAGGGCAGGCTCCCTGAAGGGTAAGTTTTGAAGGGTGAGCAAGAGTTTCCCAGATGAAGAAGTAGGAAGGACAAATCAGACAGAAGGCAGAGCCTGAGCAAAAGCCAGGGGCTGTGGCACTTGGGAGTCTCCCATGGACTCCCGCATCTTGGTCCTCAGCCTCTCCTCTGAACGCCACGTGCACATCTCCAGCTGTCGCTTAGACCCACTCCCAGGTGTCTGACATTCAGAATTCCTCTTGGCTGCACCTGCCTAGCAAATGCGTTGGCCTTAGCATGAATACCACCAGTCGACAGAATCTGTCTGTGCTTTTTTCAGTTTCCAGAGTATGATGACCTCTACTGCAAGTACTGCTTTGTGTACGGCCAGGACTGGGCCCCCACAGCGGTAAGCTGGACTCTTGGGCCTCCCTTACTGCCTTCATGACCTTTGGGGTTTCTGAAGGTGTCATACCCTTCCCCTCCTGATTCAGAACCAGTTGAGAGGTAGACACTGAGTTCAGGGGAACCCAAACATGAGTGTTCCTGGTAAAGCGGGAGCAGAGGACATAGCCACGGTTGGACTCCCTGATCCAGCCACCAAGACTGCACTCACACGCCCTACCCTGTGAGCTTGCCTGGAGCAGCAAAGAGCAACGCCTGCAGCAGGAGGCAGGCCCCAGTGAGCCAGCCTGGCTGTGGCTGAGCTGTGGACACTCTGGCCAGTCTGCTCACCATTTGGCCCCTCCTCAGCCAGTGGGGAGGACCTGGAGTCAGAAGACAGAGTAGGAGCTTTCCTTCCAGGACTTTCCAAGGGGTAGCTCGCCTCCACCAGGTAAGGGACTATGGTAACGACTTCAGCCCACTGTGCACTCTGCTGTTTGCAGAGTGCTTATTTCACCTTCATTGCAGTTTAAGAAAAGGAGGCTGGCCGGGCACGGTGGCTCACACCTGTAATCCCAGCACTTTGGGAGGCCGAGACGGGTGGATCACGAGGTCAGGAGATCGAGACCATCCTGGCTAACATGCTGAAACCCCGTCTCTACTAAAAATACAAAAATTAGCTGGGCGTGGTGGTGGGCACCTGTAGTCCCAGCTACACGGGAGGCTGAGGCAGGAGAATGGTGTGAACCTGGGAGGCGGAGCTTGCAGTGAGTGGAGATCGCACCACTGCACTCTAGCCTGGGCGACAGAGTGAGACTCTGCCTCAAAAGAAAAAAAAAAAAAAAAAAACGAAAAGAAAAGGAGGCTGAACTTATTTAAGCCCTCTGAGCCTCAGTTTCCTTGTTTGTACAACTGAGATGATAACCCATCTTTTCCCTTCACTGATTGTCTTCTGGGTGCCGGGGATGCAGGGGTGAGCAAAGCCAAACCAGAAGCCCCTGCCTTCCCGGAGTGCATGTTCTTGCTGGGGGGTCAGATAATAAGGAGTGCATATTCTAGGATGTTAGTAAGCCAGAAGTGCTGAAGAGAGACCAAGCCAGGAAGTGACAGGGATGAGTGATGAGAGGGAGGCTGCGATCTTGCTAAGGCTGCCAGGGCGGGCCTTGCCGAGAAAGTAACTTTCGAGTAAAGACCTGAAGGAAGTGAGGGAACAAGCCATGTGGAAACCCGTAAGAACTGTCCAGGCAGAAAGAGCAGAGAGTGCAAAGGCCCTGGGGCAGGAGCTTGCCAGGCATGTTTGAGGACCAGAAAGGAGGCTGTGTGGCCACTGGAGAGCAAGCCAGCAGGAGAGTGGCTGGAGCTGGAGCAGAGGGGCACCTGGGCAGGTCTTGTAGAACTTAGAAGGTCAGAGTAAGGACTGTGACCTTTACTCAGAGGGAGATGGGATCCCATTGGAGAGCTTTCAGCAGAGAAGAAAGTGATCTGACTTATATTTTTAGAAGATTCCCTGGCTTCTACGACAAGGATAGACTCGGGGAAAGGGCAAGAGCGGGCAACCCAGTTGGCTCTGAGAGCAGTGGAGATGGGAGAGTAGGGCAGCAGCAGTGGGGTGGCGGGAGGGGCTGGACTGCAAGTATACTCTGAAGTTAGAGCCGCTGACTTCTTCTGATAGATGTGAGGTCTGAGAGAAGGAGCAGTTAGGATTCACAGCAGGGCTTTTAGCCTGAGCACTTAGAAGTGGGCAGCTGCCTTTCAGTGAGAAGAACAGATTGGGGAGAGCGACCTGGAGCTCAGCCTGGTGTGGGTTAAGGTTGAGGCACCCACTGGATATCCAAGAGGAGGTGCTGATCCAGAGTGAAGAGGCGAGGACCAGGCTGGAGGCCTGAATTTGGGAATCGTCGACATCTAGAACACATTGAAAGCCATGAGACGGATGAGATCACCAAGTACAGGTAGACGAGCTGGCCAAAGATGCAGCCTTAGGACGGCAACACTGAGAAGGAACCAGCAAGAGCCACGGAGCACAGGCCACCCTGTGCGGTGGAGAGACCCAGAAGCCAAGGGAAGACGGTGTATCAAGGAGTAAGCAGCTGCACCAGGTGCCGCTGATGAGTCAAGTAACACGAGGACAGAGAACGGACCATTGGATCTAGCAATGTTGGTCACAGGCGTTATTGGAGAAAACCCTTTGGTCGAGTGCTGGAGCCAGCAGTCACATTGGAGTGGGGTCACAAAAGAATAGCAGGGGAGGAATTGGAGCCGGTAATTGTGGCAGCTCTTTGAAGCAGTTTTGCTATAAAGGGAGCAGAGAATGGATTGGTGGGTGGAAGAAGCAGCAGAGTTGAAAAATGACTGTTTTTGATGGAGAAAATACATCTATATTTACCGATGGGGATACTCGGGTGAGGGTGGGGATGCAGGAGAGTGCAAGCACTGCTGGACCATTTCCTTCAGGGGGAACAAGAGCTTGGGAACAGATCTAGTGCCCTTGGGCCCAGGAGAGTGGCTGGCCTCCCAGGGTTGTCATGCTACGGCATTGTCATGCTACAGGCTTAAGAGGTACTCCATCATCTCTTAGCCCCCTTTGTTTGGAAGTTAGTGTATTGGGAGAAGATAGCTGAGAAAACAGCCCTCCCAACTGCCTGCTGAAGATAAGGGGAGGAGCCGCAGCAGCTTGGCTCTGCTCTGAATCCAGCCATCTCTGTCACTGTCCCCACAGGGTCTGGAGGAGGGGATCTCACAGATCACGTCCAAGAGCCAAGATGTGCGGCAAGCACTGGTGTGGAACTTCCCCATTGATGTCACCTTTAAAAGCACCAACCCTTACGGCTGTGAGTCTGCAGGGGCCCTGCGGGGTAGGGTGGCAGAGCTTTCACACAGCACCCCCAAGACAGCCTCTGCCTCATCCAGCCCTTGACTGTTCACATTCAGATTGTCACCTGGGCTCTTGAAGCAGCCCTCAACGTTCTCTCTCGCCATCTGTCCCTTTGCCTCCTATTCTTCCTCATCCCCACTCACCCCCTTCATCTGCTACAGGCTGTGCAGCTGGCCTTCTGGAAGTTCAGAGTGCATCAGGGCTAGTGGCCACGCCTGTAAAAGGCAGGCTCCCCACCCTGGCATGCAGGGCTGCGGCTGTCTGGCCTGGAGGCCTGACTCTGTGCCTGCTGACTTCCCATGGCGTGTTGTGTTCCGGCCAGACCCTGGCACTTGCTTCTCCTGTGCTAGTCCCTCAAGTTCCTTCATCTGAGCTTTATTCATGCTGATCCGTCTGTCTGGATACCGTTCCCGCGTCCTGTATCTAACCTCTTTCCCAAGGGCTTCCTGGCTGGCATTGCTTACTTTCTACCTTGGCTGGTGGTTATTAACCATTCTGATCGTTCACTTGCACTTCATAAGTGCCTACTGTGCACAAAGCCTGGGCTTAGTCTCCATGGGGACTGTGTATACTTTCACTGTGTGGACTCATCCGAGCTTCCCAATCATACCTGCTGGAGAGATTTCTCTCCATTTCTTTTCCCATATGAGGAAACTCACACTCAAAAATGACATCATTTGCCTTCTGCTTTCCATCTAGTGACCAAGTGTAGATTTTAATTCAGGCCCATCTGATTTCACAGTCTAGGCCTTTCTACTGCACGTGGCCTGGGCCTAGGCTCACCACGGTGTAGAGGGTCTGGAGCAGAAAATGCCTAGTGGTCCTCCTGAGCAGGGAATTCCATCCTGCTGTCATCATCCATGAGCAGGAAGCTGCAATCGACTTCCTAGAACAGTGCAATAGGTACTGTAGGTACTGGACCAGCCTCCTCCTGCCGAGGACAGGTAGGAGAGGTAAATGAAATACACAAAAGCAAAAACAAAAAGCAACTACCTCAAAGGCATCAGAGAGCTAGCAAAGTAGAAGAGATTTACCAGGCAAGATCCAGGAGAACAGAAATCCAGAGAGGTTACCCCAATCCTGTCTCCTCTGGGAGTGTTTGCTGATTTCAATAGAGGTGATTGAGAGACTGATCAAGACTTTTGACAGCGTCCCTGGGCCCAAGACACAAGAAAAACTGATGTTCAGAGCCTTCCAAGGGGTTGGGAGGAGGGCCTCAGGCAAATCTCTCCAAACTGGGTTAAGACCTCAAAGAGCTGCCCTAGGAATAAGGGAGAGATAGAAGCAGAGCAGCCTCACAGGGCTTTCTGCTCGGCCCCTGATGATTTCAACCTCCTGATTTTTCTATTCAGCTCCAAGATTGTTACAGCCAAGACACCTGACAAAAGCAAATAAGAACTACCTCTTTGGGCTGGGCATGGTGACTCACGCCTGTAATTCCAGCACTTTGGGAGGCTGAGGCAGGCAGATTGCCTGAGCTCAGGAGTTTAAGACCAGCCTGGGCAATATGGTGAAAATCTGTCTCTACTAAAAATATGAAAATTAGCCTGGCATGGGAGTGGGCGCCTGTAATCTTAGCTACTTAGGGGGCTGAGGCAGAAGGATCGCTTGAGCCCAGGAGGTCGAGGCTGCAGTGAGCAGAGATTATGCCACTGCACTCCAGCCTGGGTGACAAAGTGAGACCCTGTCTCAAAAAAAAAAAAAGAAAGAAAGAAAACTCTTTGGAGAAAGATAACATCTCATAGACATGAAATTATTTCTATATATTTTTTCAAATGTAATATCTGGCATATAATAAGGCACACAAGAATCAAGACAACATAAATGATAACCAGCAAACATAAGGCAATAAGGCAACAGAGATAAACAATTTCCAGACACTGAAATTGTCAGATACATTTTTACTATGATCAAAAGAGA
>NW_012106075.1:194797-197034 GCF_000951045.1 Mandrillus leucophaeus | reverse complement strand
GTAATCCCAGTACTTTGGGAGGCTGAGGTGGGCGGATCACCTGAGGTTGGGAGTTCGAGATCAACCTGGCCAACGTGGAGAAACCCTGTCTCTACTAAAAATACAAAATTAGCCGGGTGTGGTGGCACATATCTGTAATTCCGGCTACTCGGGAGGCTGAGGCAGGCGAATCACTTGAACCTGGGAGGCAGAGGTTGTGGTGAGCCAATATCATGCCACTGCACTCCAGCCTAGCAAAACTCCCTCTCAAAAAAAAAAAAAAAAATTTGCCAGGCATGGTGGCGGGCGCTTATAATCCCAGCTACTCGGGAGGCTGAGGCAGGAGAATCGCTTGATCCTGGAGGGTGGAGGTTGCAGTGAGCCGAGATTGCGCCACTTCACTCCAGTCGAAAGAGTGAAAGTCAAATCTAAAAAAAAAAAAAATTAGTAAAAGAATAGCAAGTGAAACCCAAAGAAATCAGAAGAATAGAATAAGAAAGAGCAGAAATTAATTCATTAAACAGAAAGCACATTTACAACAGAAGAGATGAAAGAGGCAAAAGTTGGTTTTCAAAACTGAAAACCCCAAGTTAAGACAATGAAAAAGAAAACAAGCTAAGCGTGGTCGCTCACACCTATAATCCTGACACTTTGGGAGGCTGAGGCGGTAGGATTGCTTGAGCCCAGGAGTTTGAGACTAACCTGGGCAACATGGTGAGACCCTGTCTCTACAAAAAATACAAAAATTGGCCAGGCACAGTGGCTCACACCTGTAGTCCCAGCTTCTTGGGAGGCTGAGGTGGGAGGATTGCTTGAGCCTAGGAATTTGGTGGTGTAGCGAGCTATGATCATGCTACTGCACTCCAGCCTGGGTGCCAGTGCTAGACCCTATTTCTAAAAAATAAGAAGAAGAAAACAGGACAGAAATGGCAGGAATGAAAAAGGAACATGTTACAGATCTTGCAGACAGTAAAAAGATAAAAAGATATAAAGAACAGCTATTTGCTATCACTTTGGCAAGGTAGATGAAATGGTCAAATTCCTAGAAAAAGATAGCTACCAAAACTGCAAAAAAGGAATACGAATCCGAGTAGTCCTATATCTATTAAATTGAATCTATAATCAAAAATTTTTCAGAAAGTTCCAAGTCCGAATGTCTTCATTACTGAGTTCCACCAGGCATTTAAAGAATGACACCTTCCACGGCAGAAGTGCAAGAAAAAAAAGAAGAGGAAGTAACAGCAGACTTACACAAACTCCTACAATTGAAAAGATTAAACATCCCCAACTTTTTTAGTTCAGGATAGTTTTGATTCCAAAGCCTGCTGAGGACATTGAAAAGAAGAAACTCACTCATGAACATAGTTGCAAAACTCCCAAGCAAAATATTCAGAAACTGAATTCCAAACTCCCAAATGAAGTATTCAGAAACTAGCAAGATTTAAAAAAAAAAAAAAAAAAAAAGGATAATACATCATGAGATGTAGGGTTTATTCCAAAAATACAAAGGTTTTATGACATCTAAAGTTGGCCAGGCACAGTGGCTCATATGGAGGCTGAGGTGGGAGGATTGCTTGAGGCCAGGAGTTTGAGACCAACCTGGGAAACATAGCAAGACCCTGTCTCTAAAAAAAAAAAAAAAAAAAAATCTAAAATTGATCAGTGTCATTCATCACATTAAAAAGAAGAAAAGTCAGAGTCAGGCCGGGCATTGTGGCTCACACCTGTAATCCCAGCACTTTGGGAGGGCGAGGTGGGCAGATCATTTGAGGTCAGGAGTTTGAGCCTGGCCAACATGGTGGAACTCCATCTCTACTAAAAATACAAAATACAAAAATTAGCCGGGTTTGGTGGCGCATGCCTGTAATCCCAGCTACACAGGAAGCTGAGGCAGGAAAGTCGCTTGAACCTGGGAGGCAGAGGTTCCCATGAGCCAAGATTGCACCACTGCACTCCAGCCTGGGCGACAGAGCGAGATTCCATCTCAAAAAAAAAGAAAAAAGAAAAATCATGATCATCCCCATAAATGGAGAAAGCACATGGTAAAATTCAACTCCCATTCATGATAAAAGCTTAGTTAACTAGGAATAGAAGGAAACTTCCCTAACCTGATCCAGATTATCTATGAAAAGCTTAGAGCAAACATCACTTTTACTAGTGAAATGTTGAAAGATTTTTCTGAGATCAGCATGCTTGTTATCACCGTCAATGCTGTACAAATAAAGGGTATAAGAATTAGGAAGAACAAAATATTCATA
>NW_012106075.1:190545-191742 GCF_000951045.1 Mandrillus leucophaeus | reverse complement strand
GCATGAGCCACCGTGCCTGGCCAAAAAGAAAATCTTGAAAGCAGCTAGATTTGGGTTACACAGATGTATGAATTTGTCAAAATCCATTGAATAGTACCCTTAAGATTTATGTTTCATTATGCATACATTTTATCTCGAAAGAACTGTGAACAAATATTGAGCTCTATTTGCTGACACACATAGTGAACTATTTTGGGGAAGGTGTCCAGAGATCTGTAATTTACTTTGAAATTCCTCACAAGTAGAATGAGTCGACTGAGGCATGGGGAGAGGCAATAAAGCAAGTAGACTCAGCTGTCAGTGGTGATCCGGTAGTGAGTCAGAGCCAGTTCACTGGAACTCTTTTAACTTTTCAGGGGGAGTGGAGTATTTTCTTTGACCACAGTGAACTTAAGCTAGGAACCAATAACAAGGATCATGAGAAAAATCTCCATATGTTTGAAAAATAAGAAAACAACTTCTAAAAATAACCCATATGTCAAAGAAGAAATACTAATGGAATAATGGAATTTTGAATTGAATGATAATAAAAATACTGAGCTATTTAAATTTACAGGGGGCAGTTAAAGTCATGGACAAAAGGAAATTCTGTAATTTTATTTTATTTTTAAATTGTATTTATTTATTTAATTTTTTGAGACAGAGTTTTGCTCTTGTTGCCCAGGCTGGAGTGCAATGGTGCGATCTCAGCTCACCGCAACCTCCTCCTCCTGGGTTCAACCGATTCTCATGCCTCAGCCTCCTTAGTAGCTGGGATTACAGGCATGAGCCACCACGCCCAGCTAATTTTGTATTTTTAGTAGACACAGGGTTTCTCCATGTTGGTCAGGCTGGTCTCAAACTCCTGACTTCAGGTGATCCGCCCGCCTCGGCCTCCCGAAGTGCTGTGATTACGTGAGCTGCCATGCCTAGCCTTATTTATTTATTTTTTGAAATGAAGTTTTGTTCTTGTTGCCCAGGCTGGAGTGCAATGACACGCGGTCTTGGCTTACTGCAAACTCTGCCTCCCAGGTTCAAACGATTCTCCTGCCTCACCCTTCTGAGTAGCTGGGATTACAGGTACTCGCCACCACGCCCAGCTAATTTTTTTGTATTTTTATTAGAGACGGGGGTTTCACCATGTTGGCCAGGCTGGCCTCGAACTCCTGACATCAGGTGATACGCCCACCTCAGCCTCCCAAAGTGCTGGGATTACAG
>NW_012106075.1:159355-185792 GCF_000951045.1 Mandrillus leucophaeus | reverse complement strand
TTGAGGTGGAGTCCTGCTCTGTCTCCCAGGCTGGAGTGCAGTGGCACGATCTCAGCTCACTGCAACCTCTGCCTCCTGGGTTCAAGCAATTCTGCCTCAGCCTCCCGAGTAGCTGGGACTACAGGGACATGTCACCATACCCAGCCAATTTGTGTATTTTTAGTAGAGATGGGGTTTCACCATGTTGGCCAGGCTGGTCTTGAACTTCCATCTTCAGATGATCCGCCCGCCCCAGCCTCCCAAAGTGCTGGGATTACAGGCATGAGTCACTGCGCTTGGCCTAATTTTTGTATTTTTAGTAGAGATGGGGTTTTGCCACGTTGCCCAGGCTGGCCTTGAACTCCTGGCCTCAAGTGATCTGCTACCTCAGCCTCCCAAAGTGTTGGGATTACAGGCATGAGCCACTGCTCCCAGCCTGTTCTTTTTAATAAATGGTGCTGGGACAATTTGATATACATAGGAAAAAACTTCAGCCTGTCCTCATACACACAAGTCCATTTCAGATGGATATGTAGCATAGAGGACTATAGCCATGATATCAGGGGAAGAGAAGATTTTCTGGGAGGACTCCCTAAAGGAAAAGATCAATGACGTTGACTACATTAAAATTAAGGGCTTATGTTCATCCAAAGACATCACTAAAAGTGAAAGATAAGTACCAGGATACACACACACATACACGCTATAAATCAGTAAGAAAAAGGCCAGGCCAGGCAAGGCGACTCACGTCTGTAATCCCTACACTTACAGGAGGCTGAGGCTGGAAGATCGCTTGAGCCCAAGAGTTTGAGACTAGCCTGGGCAACATAGTGAGACCCCATCTCTACAAAAAATTTAAAAATCAGTCAGGTGTGGTGGCACACGCCTGTAGTCCTAGCTACTTGCGAGGCTGAGGCGGGAGGATCACTTCAGCCCAAGAGGTTGAGGTTGCAGTGAGCCCATGATTGCACCACTGCACTCCAGCCTGAGCAACAGAGCAGGACCCTGTCTCAAAAAAACATGTTTTTAATGAAGAAAAAAGAAAAAGACCATCCAGTAGAAAACCGGGCAAGAAACTTGAGTAGGTTCTTCACAAAAGAGAACATCCAAGTGACCAAGAAACAGGTAAAGGTCTCAACCTTATTTCGGTAAGAAAAATTTAAAATGAAGGAAAATGTGATTTAAAGCTCCAGTGAGCTACCACTGTTCACTCACTAGGATGGCCGAAATTTAAAAGATTGGTAATGTCATGTTTTGGTGAGGTGTAGAGGGGCAGGCATCAGATACCACTGCTGGGGGAGTGCTGGCTGATAGGACCATGCTGGCAGTTTGGTGTTACCTTTTGGGAGGGAACATACATGGGCCCTGTGCAGTGTCCTTCTTGGGTGTGTGCGCAACAGAGATGTGTGCACGCATGTACCGAGAGCCTGCACCATGGTGCTCAGCACTGTGTGCGTGGCCCCCACAGGAAGGGCAGCCCACGTGTCCATCAGCACTGGAATGAACGGTCATTGTGGCAGATTCCCACGCAGAATGTTACATGGTGTGGAACATGAACACACCCCTTTACAGGAAACCATTTGAGAAAATCTCATGGACATAATTTTGGATTAGAGGCTGGGCACAAAAATAAACATACTGTATAATTCCTTTTGTATAAAGTTTCAAAAAAAATTGGTAAAAGTAAAGTACCAGCTTTGGGATGCATTCTTTGGCAGTGAAGTCTTAAAGAAAAGTAAAGAGGTAGTTTCATAAAATTCAGAATGATGGTTAACTTTGGTGGAAGGTAGTAATGGTAAGGGCACAAACCTCTCCCTCACATTTACTGAGCGCTTACTATGCGTTAGGTTCTATTTCGTGTGTTTTAGAGATGACGAAACGGGGCAGAGAGGTTGGCCAACTTGCCTCAGCCGCGGCTGCAGGATCAGAGCCTGGCAGGCTGGTGCCTCACCTGAAACTGGCGAGGTGAAAGCGCCTCATGCACCTCGATGGCAACACGAAGCAGTGTTTCGATGGTGAAAACAACCACACCTATTATAATACCTCTAATATTTTAAAGGAGAATGCCCAGAAGGTTTTTGTTTTCTCTCTGACTTCTCCTAGACACCCCCAAAATGAGCCCCCGCCACCCCAGTCCCATGAGCCTGCCTCCACCAGGAAGGGAGCACCCAGAGAGCAGAGGCCCTTAGTCAGCCCTGATCATAGCTGGGGCCCCGGGCCCACAATAAGGCCTCCGGAAGTGCCTCCTTATACACAGAGTAACTAAGTGGGCCCTGACTCCACAGTGGTGAGAAGGGGTATGGGCCAGGCGCGGTGGCTCAGCCTGTAATCCCAGCACTTTGGGAGGCCGAGGCGGGCGGATCACGAGGTCAGGAGATCAAGACCATCCTGGTGAACACGGTGAAACCCCGTCTCTACTAAAAAACTACAAAAAAATTAGCCAGGCGTGGTGGCGGGCGCCTGTAGTCCCAGCTACTAGGGAGGCTGAGGCAGGAGAATGGTGTGAACCCGGGAGGCGGTGGAGCTTGCAGTGAGCACCGCTGCACTCCAGCCTGGGTGACAGAGCAAGACTCCGTCTCAACAACAACAACAACAAAAAAAGACGGGGTGTGGAGCGCATGCCCAGGCCTCAGTGGAGACATAGGAAGTACCAGGGTGGGCAGAAGTCTTTGGCAGAGTCTGGGTTCCCATGCCTGCTCCTGTCCCTTCTCAAGCCTGCCGCCCCAGGACTTTGAGCTCCATCCTTTGAGCCCCCTCAGCCGGACACACCCTGTTGTCTGCCCTGTACCTCCCCTGTGTGTCTTCACGTGCCCACCCCTTGCCTTGTCCTTCCCAAGGGCCACAGATCGTGCTCAGCGTGTATGGACCAGATGTGTTCGGGAACGATGTGGTTCGAGGCTATGGGGCCGTGCACGTGCCCTTCTCACCTGGCCGGTAGGTCCTCACTCTAACCTGGGCCCTGGGCAGGGCTTGTCCTAGGACAGACCTCACCTCGTTTTCTGTCTTAGGTTCAGGCTGGGAATGCTCTGGGGTCCCCAGGAGCCTGGGCAGCTCAGCCTAGTGGCTGGGGGCGTGTAGCCTGTATTTGGGAGGAGAACCTTTCGGATGGCTGGTGCCAGCCACACACCAGGTGGGGTGGGGAGGTCATGGGCCCCAGAAAAGAAAAGACCCCGAGGGACTCTGTCCTCCATGAGGCTGTCTCCTGGCGCTCAGCACCTGGCCCAGACACAGCGGTGCTCAGCACAGGCTGGATTCATTGGCATTGGCCCTGACTTGGCCCACACTGCAGCTGCACTGGCCTGATCTGAGCGTTTCTTCTCCCTGGAGGCTCAGAAAGGTCTGTTACTCAGCACGTCTGTCTGCAAAAACATTTGTTTCAGGCACAAAAGGACCATCCCCATGTTTGTCCCAGAATCTACATCTAAACTGCAGAAGTTTACAAGGTGAGTCTTACACCCATCACCCCGGCCCCTCCTTCTGATCTACTGGATGAACGGATGTCCCATTCTACCCCTCAGTTTGTGCCTGGTCGCCTCCTCAGATCTGCAAGCTGCTCCACCCACTGGGGACAAATAGAAACAGGTCCCCTGGGAGTGCTGAGTCACGGGGCTCCCTTCAGCCCTGTTCTAGCAGCAGGAGGCCGGGCAATTTTAACCTGTGCCCTGTGAAAAATCCGTGTGTCAGATGGCGCAGAGGAAAAACTCTTGTCAGATGGGAAAATACTCATGACATAATGTGACATTAAAAGGTGGGAAACAAGAGGATATAGCAGTATGAGTCAGACACCTTGGAACAGTAATCATGATCAACGGCTTTACATGTGGGAGTCTCTGGCTAGAGCTGACATTTGCGCAGAGGCTTAGTGTGGAGGGAAGAGCCGGGGAAGAACACCCGGCACAGGGAACAGTGCCTGCCAGGCTGAGGACAGCATGAGCTTAGCATGCTAGGAGAAGCCAGGATGGCGGTGTGGCCAGGACGGCCGTGTGGCCAGTAAGTGGTAAGCCAGGCAGAATGAGGGAGACATCAGGCAGGCAGGCAGGGACCAGGACACAAGGGCCTGCAGGGAGGGGCCAGGACACAAGGGCCTGCAAAGAGGGCCCAGGGGATGCCGGGATGCAGCCCCAGCAGGAAGGCCTCTTACTCCTGCCCACATCCAAGTGGGAACTTAGAGGGCCAGCTGGGCCCTGGCCTTCTGACTCGAGGCCCATTAGCACAGTTGGGCAGCAAGCCTCTGCCGCCCCCCGCAGATCAGTGAGGCACAAGGGGAACATGGAGGACTCCCTGGGTTCCAGGGCAGCAGCCAGCAAGCAGCCCCTGCGAGCCTGGCCACTACTGGGCGTGAGACCAGGCCAGAGCCCTGCTGGGTGGAGGGACAGCATCATGCCTCAGGGCCGAGAATGCCTCACTGAGCTCTGAGAGCCGTGGAGGGGAGGAATGGCAGGGTCTCCGCTGACCTCAGCCTGAGAATTTGTGTGCCCACTGCCCCAGGAGTCCTTCTGGGAGGCCACCCTGTGGCAAAGGACTTCTTTCCCAGATGACCTGGGCCAGTATCACCTGGAGGTGACAATCCCCATGCCACAGGCTGTCAGGGAGGCAGCGAGACAGTGCCTGTCAGTGGGTTGGGAAGGCCTAAGGGATTAGGGACCCACACAGCCATCCCGGCTGGGTTGTTAACCCTGTTCCACCGCCCACAGCTCCAAGGAGGACTTTGGGCCTTCAGGGAACAGCTCGCTGAGGAAAGGGTTTCAGAGCCCCTGTGGAGGGGCTCACAACTGGGCAAGGCAGTATGTGCTTGGATTACAAAAACGGGGGAAAGGGTCTATTAGTGAAGGCAGTTTGATTGGCATAATCTTCCCAAATGTGGAGGCTCCTTGCTCAGACTGAGACCTCGGTCATCCCCACCCCTCTCCCAGCCTCTCCCCACATCCTCCAGTGCTGGCCCAGGGCCTGCCTCAAACACTCTTGACCCCTGTATTCGTTTCCCACGGTGGCTGCTGCAACAAGACACACAAATGTGATGGCTGAAAACAGCAGAAATGTATGTCCTCACAGTGCTGAAGGCCAGAGTTCAAAATCCAGGTCACTGGGCCCAGAAAGGCGCCACCGGGCCGTGCTCCCTCCCGAGGCTCTAGTGGAGACTCTGTTTATTGCCCTTTCAGCTTCCGGGGGCCCCACCCTTCCTTGGCTTATGGCCTCACCTCTCGAGTCCCTGCCTTCACGGTCACAGGGCCACCTCCTCTGTCTCCCTCTCTGATAAGGATACTTGTGATGGCCTTTAGGGTCCACCGGGATAGTCGCCTCAAGATCCTTAGCCTAATCGTATCTGCAAAGTGCACGTGACCCTGTTTCTCAATAAGGTCACGTGCACGGTTTCCCAGGACTAGGATCTGCTGTCTTTGAGGGGCCGCCATTCAGCCTGCTGCAACCCCTCCAGTCTAGTCTTCACACAGCAAGAAAAACGGTGTTCCTAAAACACAATTGGGGTTGCACCCCTCGCCTGCTAGAACCCGCCCGGGCTGTGCCTCTGTCAGGATGAACTTCAACCAGAATGCTGCCAGGCTGGTAGTCGGGCCCTGCCCACGCCATGGCCTCTGCCCACTTGCTTCCCATCCGCCTCAGTTCCTCCAGTCTGAGGGGTCCTTCCCTGCCTCAGGTCCTTGCCTGGAATGCCCTCCCAGAACAGTCTGTCTTGTCTCTCCCACCCCAGCCAGCTAAGCAGACCACCCAGGTGGACCCTAGGAAAGAAATTCAGTGGGAACGGGAGCTCCATGTGAGCGCCGGGCTGGGATCTGCTGGGCACAGTGGGGACGCTCCCAGGCCCCTGTCCTCACACACAGCCTCCTGTGAGGTGGGTGCTGTGACAGCCTCGCTCTCCCGAAGGAGACACTGGCGCAGGGGTTGTGGCTGCCCATCCCTTCCCCCTGGGGAGCGCCCGCTGGCTTTCACTCCCTGGCTTCCTCCTTGGGGTTGGGGGCTGGTGGGCAGTGCTCCCTGGCTGTGGTCTCCACAGGCCAACTCTGCAGCAGCCGGGAGCCCCTCCCTGGCCTGGGCCCCTCTGCAGCAGCCCCAGGTGAGCGCTGGTGCCCACTTCAGAGACAGGAGGGCGGTGTGTGGGCTGTTGCATCGCCACGGTTGCCAGTGACCCTCGGGGGCTGGGTGTGTCCTTGCGGGGGGGGGGGTGGCCCTGGGAGCTGTGGTGCAGAGGAGGCGCGGCCGCGAGTCCCGGCGGGGCGAAGCCCGCGGCTGCCGGACCCACCCGGCCGGGAATAGTGCTCCTGGTTGTTTCCGGCTCGCGTGGGTGTGTCGGCGGCGGGGCCTGACACCCCCGGCCTCCTGGCCTCCCGCCCAGCCCGACTGGGGTCTGGGGCTAGGGAGGGCACATGCTCAGCCTGGTGGCTGTGGGCCACCCCTGGCAGGGCCTGCGGTGGGTGCCAAGATGGGAAGTGACATGTCCTGTACCCCACACTAGTGGGAGGCAAGGCTGAGGAGGCCAGTTCGGGCCCTTCTGCCCACCCCACAGACTCTCTGGGGTAGGGCCCCCTTCCAGGAAGGCTGGAGGGTCACACTGTCCCCGCCCCTCCCCCACCTCAGCTGCTGTCACTTTTCTGGGATTTCTGGGGGTTCAGGCAGCACCCCCACCCCAGAATCTCCCTGAGCTCTCATTCCCAGTGAACCAAACCCATGGAAGCCAGAGATGGAAAAGCCTAACCGGCCAGCGGAGGCAGCATGGCCACAGAGCGCCTGAGGCCTGGCTAGGCTGTGTGACCCCGGCAAGGGACAGCACCACGCTGGAGCCCGGCCACCAGGAAGGCTCTGCTTAGGGCCTGACTCCTGGTGGGGGTGGGGTGCAGCTGGAGCAGGAGTGCTGGTTTCTGAACAGAGAGCCCACATCCAGCGTCGTCCAACGCCAAGAATGCCCAGGTGGGGCTCTGCTCACCTGTGTTCTTCTGTGTTCCCAGCTGGTTCATGGGGCGGCGACCCGAGTACACAGACCCCAAGGTGGTGGCTCAGGGTGAAGGCCGGGAAGGTAAAGCTCCCTCCCCTCCTCTACCCTCAGCCCCCAGACAGGTTAGAACCTGGGAGTAGATGGGCCCAGGGTTGGGGTGAATGCCGGGGACCTGCCAGGCACATGGGAGCTAGCCCACAAATGTTCCCAGATGAGGGCCTGGTTGGAGCACAGAGGGTTTGTCATGTCTGCCTGTCCTGGCAGCCCCTTTACCTCCCAGTGAGGGGCATGGGTCAGGCGCTGTTGTCCCCATTTTACAGATGAGAACACTGAGGCTGAGAGATTCCCAGATCAACCTGGGTCTGTCTCTGCCCCATCCCAGCCTGACTGATGCTGTCCTTCTGTCCCCAGTGACCCGTGTCCGTTCTCAGGGCTTTGTCACCCTCCTCTTCAACGTGGTGACCAAGGACATGAGGAAGCTGGGCTACGACACTGGGCCTTTGGACACACAGGGTGTGTCGCGGCCCAGCCCACCCCAGGGCTTCCCCCAGTGAAGGCTCCACAGGCTGCAGAGTTTCTGATAATGAAGGGCTGCCTTCCCGGAGTCAGGCGGCTGGCCATCAGCCTGAAGGGCAGCCTGGTGGTGGGAGCTGGGGGCACACAGAATAGTTTTATATAATAAAGTCTCATTTTCAGAGAGCCTAGGCCTGGGGCTGCCTTCTCTCCTGTTTAGCCCCTCCCCCACAGGAGCTGGGAGCTCTTGGACCTTTCCTGGCCCCACCTCCAGGGCCCTCCCTGTCCCTACCCCTTGTGCCATGGAAGCTGCCAGAAGACCAGACCGTGCAGCAGGATGGCATCTGGGATGGGAGCTTTGACATCACCAGGTTCTGCCACTCACAGCTGTGTGGCCTTTTCTATACCTCAACACATTGTTCCTTGAACTGGGCATGGCACCCTCCTTGGAGGCTTGGGGGTTAAGTAGAATCACCCACTCAGCCATGCTCCTGGCCACCAGCCTCCCTTGGCAAGGAGAGAACCCTGTTATCGGGAGCTGGATGATGAGGTACCTGGGGGACGGCAGACCCTCAGCCTGCCCACTCCCCTCTCTGCTCCTCCCTACCCACAGTCCAAGGATGGGGGCTGGAAACCTCCCAGAGGTGGGAGGCTGCTGGCTGGGGTCGCAGGAGAGGAAGGTGAGCCCCCTGGCTCAACACCCTGACCTCTGAGGTTGTCCGGGCCCTTCTGGAAGCAGAACCCCTTTAGCATTACTTTGGGGGCCCTGGCCCTGGGCCTCCCTACCTTCCCAAGAACCCCTGGCACCTCACGAGGCAGCCCTGGGCCCTCTCTGTCCTGCCACTGAGCTTTAGGCAGACATGGTGCCCCAGCCTAGATACTGCCCTCAGCGGGATCCAAAAGAAACCACAGGCTCCTGGCACACCCCCACCTCCCAGCCTCGCCCATGTTGCCCTGGACTGTCATGGGCACTTGCCCTGAGACCATCTGGGCTGACCCTCTTCTGCTCTTTGTCTCACGAGCACTCCCGTGCCCTCCCCAGAACTCACTGTGCGTTCTGGAACTCATGGTCTGTTGGCAGCAAAATTCCTGTGATTCCCACCATCTTCTCGGAATAGGAAGTTCCCTCTGCCTTCTGGCCTTACTGAAGCCCGCTCAGTCCCCTGCAGCCCTCTTAAGTGGAATCTTTTTCCTCCCACTCCCCATGTGCAGTGAGCCTAGAGCAGGGGTGTGTCCTTGCCTCTTCCTCAGCCTCCTCACTTGGAACGATCTTCACCTCTACCCCTCACAGCCAGGCATATCTCCTGTTACTGGTGAAGGCACTGCCTCCGAGGTCTAGATCGAGGCATCCCTCCCTCAGGCCAGGCCCTTCCCCATGTGGCACTTCCCTGTGCTCTTCAAACCACCAGGCCCTCCAAGCCCCGGGACCAGCCCCTTTTTCCTTGCTTTCCTCCCAACCCAGTTTAGAACTCCTGGTCATCTGCATGCACTGCCCCATAGTGCCCTCCATCCTTCGTTTATGCTCACCCGGCAGAGTCTCCACCCTGGTGACAGCCAGCTGTTCCTTCGCCTGCCCTGCACCTGCCTGAGCCCCTAGAGCCACGACGGCCCACGTTCCATCCATGGCCCAGATCTATGTTTCCTTAGACAACTCCCTCATGCATTCTCCGAGGAAACTTACAGCCTTTGTCTCCAGAGCTCCAGCACCCTCCCTGCCAGCTTAGCTGAGGCGCTCCCTCCCGTTCCCACAACGACCCCACATTAGCTGCCTTCCTGACCCTACCTGAGGACAAGGCTTGGGTATGTGGGAGATGCAGCGCTCTCAAGGGTCTTCTCCCCATCTCCCTCCATTGTGAGTTTTCCTGCACAGGCTCCTGCACACCAGCCTCCACATGTGCCCCATATGTGTCACGGGATGACACAGAGCAAAAGCCCAGCACCCCCAGCTGCTCCTGTCCTCTGCCCCATTTTATCACAGCGCTCCAGAAAGCTGTTTTCTCTGTCCATGGCTTCACCTCACCCAGGCCAGCCTTGGTCCACATAAAGGGGACCTGAAACTTCTTCCCTGAAGCCTCTAGCCTGAGGCGTGCCTGTTCAAGCGTCAGGCCCCATTTGTCCAGCCTGTCAGCAGCTGGGAAATACTAAGTCACCCTCTTCTGGTTATGTTTAATTTTCCAGTTTTTCTCAACATTACTGAAATGTCTAAACATGGAAAAGTTGACATCATTTTACAGTGAACACCACATACCCACCACCTAGATTCTACCATTACCAATTTCCTGTTCCGTACTTTCATATTCACATCTATCCAACTATTCATCCCTGCTTCAATCCATCCTACTTTTATTGCATTTCAAAATAAACCACGACATCAGGACTCCACCTTCCGTATGTTTTAGCATACTTACCATTAACCAGAATCCAGTGTCTGGCTTTAGTGTGTTCTTCTGAGAGGACATTTACATACAACAAAATGCATAACTTTTTTTTTTTTTTTTTTTTTTTTTGGTGAGACAGGGTCTTACTCTCTTGCCCAGGCTGGAGTGCAGTGGCACAATCCTGGCTCACTGAAACCTCTGCCTCCCGGGTTCAAGTGATTCTCCTGCCTCAGCCTCCTGAGTAGCTTAAAATTACAGGCATGTGCCACTGCAACTGGCTAATTTTTGTATTTTTGTAGAGACAGGGTTTCACCATGTTGGCCAGGCTGGTCTTCCACTCCTGACCTCAGGTGATCTGCCTGCATCAGCTTCCCAAAGTGTTGGGATTACAGGCGTGAGCTACCGCGCCTGGCCCAGAATACTTTAAGAATGCACAACCAGGCCGGGCGTGGTGGTTCACGCCTATAATCCCAGCACTTTGGGAGGCTGATGCAGGCGGATCACCTGAGGTAGGACTGTAAGACCAGCCTGGCCAACATGTTGAAACCCCGTCTCTACTAAAAATACAAAAAGTTAGCCAGGTGTTACAGGTAGCAGACGCCTGTAATCCTAGCTACTCGGGAGGCTGAGGCAGGAGAATCGCTTGAACCCCGGAGACGGAGGTTGCAGTGAGCCAAGACTGCACCACTGCACTCCAGCCTGGGCAACAGAGGGAGACTCCGTCTCAAAAAAAAAAAGAATCAACAACCCAGCCCCAAAGGCACAGAAATGTCACTGTCACTTCACAAAGCTCCTTGCATCCCTGCCCAGTCAAGGCAAGAGATGATGCAGTGAGATTTAGAGGCTGAAGGCGTGAGTGCCTGGGAAGCTGGGGTTGGGGGGTGGTTGGGCATGTGGGACCCCCTCCATGAGGACAGTCGAGGCATACGGCCCGCAGGTCCCCGCTCACTTGCTGTCCGTGCTGTCAGCCACTGTCACAAAGCTGCATGTTCACCAGACTATCTCCCTTTTCTCCTGGCACACCCGAAGACTACATTTCCCAGGCCCGTTGCATCAACGTGGGTCCATGTGAGTAGTTCTAGCCAAAGCAAAGTATGAAAAGGATGTTCACCACTGAGAGGTCTGACCCACTTCAGTGTCGCAGGAGCACTTCTCCTCATTCTTGTCCATGGCACCCTTTGAGGCACACGTTGAAGACAGCAGCATCGTAAGGGAGGAGCCTGGGTCTGGGCACCCCAGCTTGCAGAGCACTGCCAGGAACATCTCCATCAGGCTTTTTGTGAGTGAGAAATATTCATAAGATACTGTGCTCAGCCAATGAGAGCTCGGGGTTATTTGATCCTGCACAGCCTATTCTATTGCAAATGATATGGAAATAAGGAGTGGGTTTCTGCTGCAGCCAAAAAACAGAAAAAACAAACAGTGTCATTGGCTAAGCAGTTGCGTGGCAGGCAAAAAGAATACAGCTCATAAGCTGGACAGCAGGAGATCCGTATTATGCAAATACAAGATATTTGCTAAGACTCTCTTGCTAACTTGGGAGGCAGGTTATGTGCCCCAGAGCCAGCAGCTCTAGGGGAAAGGGACAGACCAGAGAGGATGTGCAGTGTGAGTTGGCTACTGTTGACTGCATTTTGGAATGCTATCACAGTAAGGAGGAAAGAACTGGCTAGTTTGCAAGCAGAAATGAAAGGCAACAAAGAATCTAAAAAAAAAATTAGCATCAAAACATTGCAAAAGGAGACTTTCTAGAACTCTAATGAGATAAGATTGAAAATTGCTTTGAACAATAAAGGTGTAATAAAACTTATCATCTGAACAAAATAACTTAGTCTTTTGGTAAATATGGAATTAAGGGGGTGGCTCTCCCGTCATGATCCCAGATGGCCTCATGGTAGCTACCACTGAGAGAAGCATGGAGGTAAAGCAGCAAGGAAATAAGACAGCTTACGTCTAGGAAATAATTTTGTGTGCTTGAGTTGTCTATTGCTGTGTAACAAATTACCCCAAAACTGTCATTTAAAACCACTATCATTTATCACTTATGATCCTATAGGGGACTGGGCTCAGCTGGGCAGCTGTGCTACACTTGATTCTAGCTGGAGCTGTTCCACTGAGCTGACCAACATGATTACTCACATGGTGGGCTGTTGTCTGGGGCTCATGGGGGCTACTGACAGAACACCTCCGTTCTCCCCGTGTCGCCTCTCCACGTGTTTGAACTTCTCATAGTACGACAGGTGGGCTGCCAGCGGAACATGCCAGGACATCGAGCTCCGCGTGCAGGCATTTATCAAACCCCTGCTGCCATCATGCCACTGGCCCCATCTAGTCATATGGCCATGCCCATCAGGTAAGGGAGACCACACTGGGAGACAAGGTCCATCGGGGGCCACCAAATAACACTCTGACCAAAATAATGCAGTTATTTGCACATGGAACTGATGAGAAGCACAAAGACTGTCACATTTTTGAGGGAACTGTGCCTCTACAAGGCCCATGAGCCTGGACTGAAGCCTCTGGCTCACTCAAAACAGGTCCTGGCCCGGAACCATCCACCCACAGGCAGCAGGTGAGAAAGCTGAGCTTGGCCCAAGAGCTGCAGCCAAGGGAATACAAAAAAGGCCAGCTCCCCACCAGGGGGCAGAGCCCAGAGCAGGGCACCATTAGGTCCTTTCCCTCCTCACCGCAAGGCGACCTCAGTCTGCTGCAGCTTCCAGCACTGTGGGGCCTCTCCCATTCTCTGCTCCTCCAAATGGAGTTGCACTGTGGGGACCGACCCCTGCCCCGCTTTGTTGTTATTGTTGAGGGAAGGGCACAGATCATAGGTCTTTCTAGTTTATAGGCTGTGGTCTGCCTTGCTGGAGAAGGCTGTATACCCCACAGAGCCCAGGACACAGGACCTTATGGTCTGTTTGAGAAGAAGACTGAAATAACTCTCTGGGAGCCAGAGTCCGCTGTGACCCGGACTGGCAATGTTAACCAAGCTCATTTCCCCCACTCCTGCCCTCCGCCACAAAGGAAGCCTGCACTTGCCCATCCCCCCACATCTGGATGGGGGCCGAGGGCCTAATTCTGGCACTGGTGTGGGTGGCAGTGCGGCAATTCCAGGGCTGGCTGTAAGAAATCTATGCTTGGCCCTTGTCCATTTTTCCCTTCATAGCTACCTTCAGGGCTGTCTGTCAAAGCAGTGTCTCAACATGAAAGAGGCTTGAGTCCCTGAGTCACTGACTTCTGTGAAAAACTTGTGGGAAGCCGCTGAGACCTGGAGATGTGTTACTGCAGCGTAAACAAGAGCATCCCACACACCCTTCTCTCTCTCTCCTGTCCCCTGCACTGAACGGGCACCCCCTGCCACCAGCCCCTAGCCTCCTAGCTCTCAGACAAGCTTGTCCGTTTGTCCTTGCGTGGACACTGGGAGCCAGGCACTCACACAGAGAGCAGAGGGCTGCAGGGCAGTCCCAGGCCTCCCTCCAGGTTCGTCTCAGGGCCTCTCCAACCCTTCCCATCAGCGTCTCCCAGCCGCCTCTGCCTCGGCCTTGCCTCCTCCCATGACCGGAGCACCTCTTCCACCTCTGCTGCCTGGAGGTGCACGTGTCCTCTCGCCGCTGCCCTCCTCTGGTCGGTGGCTCTGAGGCACAGGCCCTCTGTGTCGGTCAGCTGTTGCACAGCAAGCCACCTAAGAACCAGTGGCTCCAACAGGCCCTTCCTCTCAGGAACACACAGTTGGCTGCGCAGCTCCACGCACTCCCTCCCTCCGCTGCCCCGGCTGACAGGTGGTGGCTTCCCAGAGCAGCTCTTCTGCAGCATGGACACGAGAGGAGGTAGAGCACAGGAAGCCTCTGGGGACCTGGCACACTGTCACTTCCACCTCATCCAAAGCAGTCTCCACCAGTGACCAGGCCACATTAGGAGGGCAGACACAGGAAGGGTAAGGGGCAGTGGCTAGCACTTCCCCCAGCACACCCGTGCAGGCCACCAGTCTCAGCACCTCACCAAGGGCAGGCCTCCCATCCCCTTTCCCTGAGGTTCAGGGGCAACCAAATGCCCGGCTCACACGGGTAGTAGGACCAGGCTGGTGGCCTCATTGACTGCAGACCAAGCTCCACAGGAATCGGCTCCCTTACCTCCCACCCCCCTCCAGTGGAACAGGACTGATGAAGATGAGGTGGGAGAAGGACACAGCCAGAAACCGCATCATGGTACAAATGATAAATTATATTTATACAGTAAATAAGTATCAACAGTCAACACAAGTTCAAAACCAGCCACCGGCCTCTGGGACTGAGAAACAGTTGGGTGACTTCCTCCACCACAGTGCCCATCAGGAGGGAGCATGATGGCACAGGTGCCAACACGCGTGGCAGTGGCCGGTGGCTTCATGATCAGTGCAGTGGGCAACAGGGACATGCACTCGGGATGGCCTGTGCCAGAAGATGGGGTGGGGGGCTGTCTTCTTGGGTCCTGGTGGCCCAGTGGCTGTCATGTTGGGGCCTCAAAGTCGTGTCATGAAGGGCTCTTCTGTTACAAAAGAATCACTGACCCCAAGTAGTCGAGTCTGGTCTACTGACCTGTAAGGCTGGCCCAGACCCTGCACCATCTGAAGGAAAGCACCTTTCTGGGCAAGCATCCCACCTCCATCCCACTGCACCTCCCCACCCACCCTTCCCCTGGCAGAAGAGACCAGCCACCGGCTTACCCGAATGGCAGCAGGAGCCTAACGCCCAGCCCCAGGCCTGCAGTTCTGGCAGAGGGTGGCTGGTCAGGAACTCTAGACATGGCTCCTGGGACTGGAGAGGGCGGCCTCAGGAACAGCATGAGTGGGTGCAGTCCTCACTCACAGCCTGCATGTCCCAGCAGCCCGGAGACCACTTAAGATCTCTCCTATGCTAGTGCGAAGGGTTAGATCTTCTGGAACCAGAGAGGGGCTGGCAGGTGGTCGGCTGCCCTTAGAGCTGGAGGGGAGAAATTCCCATGGTGGAAACGGGGCCAGAAACGTCCACCAGGCAAGCTGCCCAGACACAGGATTGGGGGAATGTCTCTTCCCTGGGTAAAAGCAAGTTTTTTCTGGTCTTTAATGCATGATGTAATACTTTTACAGTGGTGGGTGAGGTGAGGACAGCAGGAGTTTAGTAGAGGGAGGTAATATTAACGCATGTTTGTTAAAAATCTGTACCGGGTGAACGACTTTTTTCTTCATCTCCAAAATACAAGAGAATTATTTTTAGGTCTCCAGCTTAAAAATAATGTCTGGAGTTAGCAGGTAGGTGGATCAGGGCCAGCCCTGGTCCCTTAGGCTCCCACTCCCGTCTTAGCCTAGGGACTATTGCCCAGGGACCCATGGGCACAGAAGCACCCCCACCCCCATGCCCTCAGGACAACTGCCATTTCCACATTATCCCCATCTTTAGCCTGAGCGTGGATTAAGACAGAGATCACAGACACACAAGGTTAAAGATGTTTCTTCCATTTCAGATTTCCATTGTAAACAGAAGTCTTTGTTAATCCCTGCATGCCTTTAATTAAAAAAAGGAATTAGTTGATAAAAACTGGTGAGTCACATTCATACATTAGGTTTTTTTCTTTAACTTTCAGGATGTTGGTATATCAGTAAGAAAAATAGCCTCTCGCTCAGGATCTAGCCGAAAAGGCTGAAAGTCAATCAGTTTAGTAATTCACCAAAAACAGGAGTTAAAGAAAGGAAAAGGCAACTGGAGGCTAGGATTTTTTGTTGCTGTTGTAGTTTTTTTTTTTTTTTAAATAAACATCATCTATGTGTAATCAAATTCCCATATTTTCTTCCTATAAAGAATTTGCTTTAGTTTTTCAATAAGGCATTTTTTTTTGTCATCCAAACATCTCTTCCTTTTAAAATTTTCTTAGAGTTAAAACCATAAATAAGAGGATTTAAACCACTAAAATAACACGTGCCAATATCTTCATTCAGCCAGACCTGGTAAATTCTATCAAAACTAGACAGTTAAATAAGAACCACGTTATAAAAATATTAGCCAAAAAAAGACTATTAGATAATTCTGCAAACTCAAATATGAAACTGTACTAAACAAAATATGTGCAAAGGTACACAAGCATAGAGCCACGTTGGGGGTTATGCTCAGATTAGTTTTAAAGCTCGCTCTAGTGGATTTAATTCAAGAGTTGTCCATGGTGGTGGTGTTTACTTTGAACTCACACGAGTCAAAGAAAAATAAAATATGCACAACCACTTCCCCAAAAGGTCAGTGTCTTATGGAGCAGGTGCTTCATCGTGTCCACACCCAGGACTGCCTGGGGTGTCCCTAGGGCTGGGGGGTGGGGAGGACAAAGATGAGGCCACTGTCCCAAGTCCTGGGACAGGCAACGTCCTGGAGACCCTCTGGCTGAGGCTGGGGGCAAGGGCAACACTGATGACTCCACCTCCTCATCCAAGGCCTCAGAGGGGCCCTGCCAGGACCTGAGTGCTTGGAAGGAGGTGGTGAGAGCAGGCCAGGCCAAGTGGGCCTGCCTTGGAAGGCGAGGGTCTGAGGGTTGCGGCTGTAAAGACAGCCCTTTCATCAGGAAGCTGGAGCTGAAAAGCCCTAATACCCATAAATCCCCAAACTCTTGGATCCCGTCCCACAGACGAGAGTCCCTGCTCGGCATCCTCCAGCACAGGTGTTCTGGGTGGTCCCAAGCCAGGCACTAGAGAAGGAAAGGGTTGGTTGTGCCGGTGGCCTGGGCTGCAGATGGGGGGATACCCACACTGCCCACCATGTTCATCGTTGCAGGGCCCAGTGGGGTCAGAGAGGAACCAGTGGCCCCCAGAGCTGGGTGTGGGGCCGTGGAGGTCATCGAGGCCACAGCCACGGACTCCACTCCTGGGCCAGGCCCAAAGGATGTGCTGGTCCCCAGGACTGGGCTCCCCCGAAGCTGGTTCAGCGTCAGCGGCTGGGGCTGGTTCACCTGGAAGGGGTTAACAGGGGCCGAGGTGGCGGGTGCACCTGGGGAGACAGAAGAAGGGGCAGAGGCTGAGCCGTCAGGGTGCGGCCTTCTGAGCTCTCAGGTCAGGGACTCCATGCGGGTGTTCTGGTCCCTGCTGTGCCCTCAGAGCCCGTGACGGTGCCAGCCAAGTCCATGGCAGACAATAGCAAATATCTGCTGACTGCATGAATCTGCACTTTAAGGATGAGGAGATTGAGGCTGTGAGAAGCCAAGTGATTTGTCCAGCATTACAAAGCTGAACAAGGCCGTGCCAGGAACACAGCCATCTCAGGGCACCCTGGCTCCTCTGCAGGAGGCACCCTGGCACCCAGGACACCTTCACCAGCCATCAGCTGCCACTGCTCCCTCATTCTGTTTGCTGAGGGGGACATGGGACTGGCAGTGTGTGGCTCGTGTGGCAGTGCCCACAATGCACCCAGGGACCCACATACGACATCGCGAAGGCTAGAAGTCCTGCATTCAAGAAGCTGATGCAGCCTTGTCTTTCCCAGTGTCTCCAGAATTTACCTCACACTAGAAAGCCTTTTCTTTGCAAAATTGTGTGTGCTGCCGGCACCAACTCTTCCAGGCAGCCTGGCCCTACCCTGAGTGGCCTAGAGAATGGCCCTGTATGTCCAGCAGAGCTGCCCAAACCTCCTCCATCTTGGCTGCAGCCCCCAGGGACCATGACTGGTGTGCAGCCAACAAAGCTGCCTCAGGCCTCCAGCCAGGTGCCTACCAAGAGCTGATGGACACAGATGACCACTAGAGCTCCTGCAGGGCCTTCAAGGGCTCTCTGGGCAGAAGAGGCATAAGGCCTCCTGGGTCAGACACAGACTCCTGGCTGGCTGAGGAGCCTGGAAGCTAATCTAGTTCCACCCGGGGAACCACCTCCTCTAGGGGCAGCCATGTCCTCACCCATCGCAGGACCTCAGGGTTGGCCAGGACCCAGGAACTCCACACACCTCACTTCTGTCCAAGGGTCCCCAACCTCAGCCTCTGTAAGTTCAGTGGTCATTCTCCTCTGCAAGGTACTGTCAGGGACGGTGGCCCAAGATCCTCAGATCCCTATATGGTGGGGCCAGTCAGGGGCTGAACACTTGAGGGTGACACATTCCTGGCCCTGGGGGACACCCAAGGCCTTGGGAAACATGTGAGGAAGGGGGCTGGGGGGACTTCCTAGAAGGGGGGTCATCTGAACTGGGTGTCGAAGGAGGAGTAAGATGCTTTCATTGGGGAAGAGGAGGGAGGACATTCCAGGCAGGGGAAACAGTGTGTAACAGCCTGGGTTTAAGGAAGGGCTCTACAGGTTGAGGGGTGCCAAGGGGCTGGGTGTCACAAGGGTTTCATGCACACAGGCAGGGAAGAGGAGAGTGGGGCCAGGCCATAATGGCCCTGGATACCCAATTGAACAGCTGGGGGCTTGTCCAGCAGCCAACGTGGAGCCTTGAGGGCAGGACGCAGACTCTGGCACCAGGAGTGTAAGCGAGGGACCTGGAGGAAGGCTTGTACCCAAGGGCTAAGTTACATTTTTCCCAAGAAAGGTGTGCTACACGTCAAACCCTGGCTCTTCCTCACCCCTAGCAGCCCACCCTACTCCACCTTAGAACTGACACTCCCTTGAGGGTCTCACAACCGGGGGGCACCAAGTCAGGGACAGCTTCTGCTTGGCAGTCTCAACTGAGAGGAAAGGAGCTATTTCCTACCCATACCCTCCCCACATAACCGACAACGGCTTCCACACCCCACCCCAGGCGGCCCTGGCGAGGGCATGTGTGCTAATCTAGAGTTTCCAGCTAGTCCCACCCCTTCCCTGTCACACAGTGGAAGAGCCCCCAAGAGGCCTGCTGCACACCCATTCTCAGGCATAGCAGGCAGCTGGATGAAGCCTGGGATGACAGCCTACCTGGTGCCAGGAAAGGGTTGAGGGACTGGGCTGGTGGGGCGGGCCTGGTCACCAGTGAGTCCAGGTTCACCAGGGCTGCGTTGGGGCCCAGGAAGGACTCAGGTGTTTTCCGGGCACTGCTGGGCTTGCTTGAGGCAACGGTCAGGGGTTGAGACTCAAAGGGGTCAGGGCTGGTAGTTCCATTGTTTTGGGATGGCAGAGAGGTCACAGATTCGGCTGCAAAACAAGGACACAAATGGTAGGGTGAGTGTGGCAGGGAGAGCCTAAGACTGTGTACTTAACACAAAACATGGCCTCCTGGGAACATGCCTGCCTGACAGTGCCACGTGACGACACACAGCCAGTCATGGGCTGGGTTAGATAAATCAAGTGTCCATATAACCAAACACCAGAATGCAGGGACAGAAGAATACCTAATGATGAGCAAAGAAAGCTTATCAAAATACTAAGTGGGAAAAAAAAACAGGTTACAAAAGAGTGTGTACAGCTCATTCCTCCAGAATACCAAGATGTCATTTTGGGGTAGAGGCCAGGCATGGGCAATTTACTTTTTTTTTTTTTTTTTTAAACATTTTCCATTTACTAAATTTTCCACAATAAACATGAACTTCTTGATAGTAAAAAGAGAGCAAATTGTTTTTTTTTTTTTTTAATTCAGCCCATAGAGGTGACACAGGCCAGTAGAAAAGCGATTGCCATGACAGGATGCTTCATGGTACAGGAGTTCTTAACAACAGTCATTCTCTCCCTCAGTAACCCCATTTCTAGGAATCTGGTCTAAGCAAATAATGTAAAATGTGAACAGGGTACATTGTAAGCACAAAGAGCTTCACAACAGCATCACTTACAGTAGCAAAACTTGATATCAACCTAAAGTGTCCTCCCCCAAATTAATGAATTATTGCTGAGCCATACAAAGAGAGATTATATAGCAACAAAGTATTTTTAACAAATTTTAAAGTCATGAGAAAATGTTTTCAATCTGTTAATCCATAAAAGTTGAGGCAAGGGGAAGGACAACTCTATCTGACAATGTGAACTGAGCAAAGAAGACTCAAAAACAAACAAAACAAAAAACAACCAATAATGCCAGTGCACTCCAGCCTGGGCGATCAAGGCTCACTGCAGTCTCGATCTCCTGGGCTCAGGTGATCCTCCCGCCTTGGCCTCTTGAGTAGCTGGGACCACAGGCAGATGCACACGACCACATCTGAATAATTTTTAAATTTTTTTGAAGAGACGGGGGTCTCACTATGTTGCCTAGGCTAGTCTGAAACTCCTGGGCTCAAGCAATCCTCCCACGCTGGCCCTCCCAAAGTACCAGGATTGCAGGCGTGAGCCACTGCACCAGCAGCGGATGAATGTTTCAAAAGCTGACGTGTAACAATGGCCAAGCTGCCTTCTCACTGAGGCACGGAGTGGGAGGCAAGGACAAGTTAGGCTATACTTTGGCCTGCAGAGAAGACACATGGAATCTTATTAACGCAGCAAAGACCCAGAAAAGCAGCACATTCTCAAAGCTGCCTCTGTCTCCCAGCGGGGAGCTCCTGAACTGAGAGGTGTTGGAGGAGGTCAAGGGGGTCAAGTGGGGTCATGGGTGCCAGGTTGCTTGTACCTCACACCAGGGCCTAGCCAGCCTTGTGGCTGCAGTTGGTAGAGAGGGCTAAAAAAGAAGGGAGAGAAGGAAGAGACTGGGAGAGAGGTGGTAGGGAAATTGGTGGGGGCAAGCAGCAGAAGCCGAGAGGAAAGAAAAAAGAGAGACGTTGCCATGCATGGCTGGGAGGTATGGCCCAGAGATGGACAGAGGCTGCCACACCGCAGGCCAAATAGGGTGTGTGAAGAATGCATCCCAGGCCTTCTCCCTCCAGCCTCCAGGCCCACCTTGGCCCACACGCCCCTTCCTTCTGCATTCACCTGATACCCTTCCATCCCAGGGGCACACAGGGAAGGAAAACAGGTCTGGAGACTGGACTGTGGGTCTGCTGGGCTGGAGCTGTCACCTGAGAGGTGACAACACAGGGCAGAGGCTGGCCCCACTGATGCCCAAAGGTTGCTGTCTGGGAAAAGGAGGCCCTCTGAGGACTGGAAGTTAGCAGGAGGAAGGTGAATGGAAGTGCTGGATCAGGCCGGACGTGAGGCCCACTGTGAGCTGGGGAGGCTGGGGCTGTGGAATCTGCACGAAGTCTTGGGGCTTCCTAACCTGGAGACACAGTCCTGGGGGACTCCACTTTGTGATTTTTAACTATTGATGTACGACTGCTTAGAATGAGAAGCTTCAGGCTCCCAAGATCAAAATACAAAGAACATGCAGAAAGTTGAAGGGTTTTGAAAACTACTATTTCTGCAATAACTGAGCTGGTCAAATGCACGGAGGATTACAGAAACCACCATCACCTGTACATACCTGTTCTTTTTGAAGTCCGAAGGTTGTCAAATTCAGAAAAGTCGTCTTTAATTGTACCATTCAGATTACTGAAGAGCTCAAAGGACCCTGGGTGGACATAGAGGCCAGTGACTGGGAGCACCTCACAGGACTTCGTGGCAACTCCACTGCCCAGTGCACACCCTCAGGATGGGCTGGCAACAGGGGCCTCTCCCCGCTTACCCTGCCTCATGGAGGAGAATTCTGAGAGCCAAAAAGGCAAGACAGGATCGGGTCACCAGTGCGCTGGGAGGGAAGACAGGGAGCCCGGCCTCCCAGGACAGGGTGTGGGATGCTCACCTGCTAGTGCTTCTACCACCCCCACCCCAAAAGGGAAAGGGGTGCTGGCAGTGGTGGAGGCGCATCAAGCTGGGTCTGGTTGCTTGGATGAGGGTCTGTAGGAAGGCACCAGAAGGACTGCCCAGAGGCCAGCCTGCCCAGTCCCCCAGGGGTGAGGACAGGACCCACAGGCTATGGGCCCAGGGCAGTCTCCTCTCTCAACACCCCATCAGAAGCCCCCTCAATTTGGAGGGAGGTACCAGTGCACAAAACCTGGGAACTCGCTCGCACTCACTGTCACACTGGGGTGCCTGGGATCTGGGGATCAGGAACAAAGGTTAAGGGGGAGGAGGGGAGCAAATGCAGGCAAAGCAACAGGGCTGATGCCTAGGAGCCAGGAGCGGCTGCAGGGCCCATGGGCTCTCAGAGGCCAGGCAGAAAGGTGGGTGAGTGAGGGGCTCACCAGAGGCAGACACGGGCTTGGTGGAGGAGACTGCACCCCATGCGTCAGAAGCTGTTTTCCCGGCACTGGAGGCAGGCTGCTGTGAAGCTGCCCAGGGGTCCGAGTTCTTGGGGACAGACTGTGTGCTGGCTCCAGTGGGCACCCCCCATGGGTCAACAGAGGCAGCTGGCTTGGTACCTGTTGGAAGGCAAGGTCAGGGCTCAGAAATGCCTGCAGAGGGTCTGGGCAGCTGGGGTGAGGAGGGAAAAGGATACTGCCGGCCACACCAGGGTCTGTGCCCTGTGCCAGGAGAGACAGCCATCGAAAGGGTACTGCCCCACGCCATCAAAGAGGGACACAGCTGGGGCCCAGGGCCAACAACCCTGGGAAGGGAGCATGCTAGGCCAGGATGTCCCAGGATAGCCTCTCCCTGTCCTCCAGTACTGACCAGAGGAAGCAGCTGAAAGAGGTCTTCTCCAAGCTCCCCACCATACAGGGGGCTTCCAAAGGGCTCCTGAGCTCAACCCCACTTCAATGGACTACCTGAAACAAACCTATCTCCCCACAGAATCCAGGCTCCCTCCCCAGACAAGGGACCCCAGGCAGCCCTCCCAGCTCAGCCCAGGCTCTCTAGAGGCACAGAGGCATCTTCTCCCCACGTGCTTTGAGTGGTTTCTGCTTTCTGACAGAAGCGTACATAAAATGGATGAGTCCTGTATAAAAAGGAATAAAACAAACAGCTATGTACTTACCACTCAACTTAAGCAATAAAACACTTTCAAACAGGGAGTGACAAAATCAATTTAGTGGGTCACAACTGGCTTTAAAAAAAAGAACAGAGAAAAAACTTTTTAAAAAACCTACAAAAAAAACCACACACACACACACACACACACAGACTCTAAAACATCTGAGTGCATCTAATGTTAAGTGTCAGTGCTGTGATGTGCATCTTTCATTTATGTGTAGACAGATCTGTGTATATATGAGTACATATAAAATAAAACCCACCTCTCCTTCCTTCTTGTGGGGCACTGCAAGTGTTCAGACACCACTGCTGCCTCACAGGGACCAGAAAGTGCCTCCCCAATGACATTCCTACCCCAAACATTGTGAACTATTAGCCTTTCTCTTGCTTTTCCTTCTAGTTTATCTCGTAGGAATACCTTTAGCTAGTTGTGCCTATTTTCTGAACACACACACACCACACATGTATATTATGTGTATGTATGTGTGTGTTTTCATTTATTTATCAGAGAGGGTCTCACTGTCACCCAGGCCGGAGTGCAGTGGCACAAGCACAGTTCACTGTGCCTCCATCTCACTGCACCTCCACCTCCCATGCTCAAGTGATCCTCCCACCGCCGCCTCCCAAGTAGCTGGGTCTACAGGCATGTCACCACGCCCGGCAAATGTTTTTTTCTAATTTTTGTCGAGATGGGGTATCACTGTGTTGCCCAGTCTGGTCTCAAACTCCTGGGCTCAAGCGAGCCTGCTGCCTCAGTCTTCCAAAATGCTAGGATTACAGGTGTGAGCCACCATGCCAGGTCCCTATTTTCCGAACTTGATATGAATAGTACACATTCCTTTGTGGCTGGCTTTGTTCACTCCACATTTTGAGAGTCATCTGTGTTGAGGTGGAGCTGGAATTTCTTTTGTTCCATTCTATGAAAAAAAAAGTCATGATTCCTCTATTGAAGGATACTCATTTGGTTTTGCTGCTTGTTCTTGTTCACATGTATACACAAGTTGCTGGGTCATGGGTACTTCTGCCTTCACTGAGGAATGCTACAAGTATTTCCACATGGTGGCACAAGTTTATGTTCCGTCCAGCAGCGAGTACCAGTCTTGCTGCCCCAGGAGTTGTCTCATAACCTCTCTGATGCTTAGTATTAGCTTACTTTCCCATGTGTGCCAATCTGGTGGGCTGAAAAGTTATTTGATTGTGGTTTTGATTTGCATTTCCCTGTTCTTTAATGAGGCTGTGCATCTTTTCATATACCCATGGGTCACTCATGATTGCTCTCCTATGAGGTGCCGATTTGAGTCTTTTACCGATTGTCCCTTATGATTACTTTCTTCTTGACTCATCCCGGCAGCATGGACTAGAGTCCATCCACTCCTCGTGTCATGGTATGCAGGGCCTCCTCTGTCGTAAGTCAAGTCTTCGTGGGCTTATTACTGGGCTCCCTACATTTATCTATTTCCATCCTTGCACATTTTTTTTTTTTTTTTGAGACAGAGTCTTGCGCTGTTGCCCAGGCTGGAGTGCAGTGCCGTGATCTCGGCTCTACTCCAAGTTCCGCCTCCCAGGTTCACGCCATTTTCCTGCCTCAGCCTTGGCCAACTTTTGTTTTTTAACTTGATAAGATGATTTTAAGATGACTAGAGCAGAGCAGAGGGCCAAGAATAGCCAAAACAAGATTGTGACTTGCTGTATCAGATATCAAGAATTCTCATCAGTGTTTGTGAGGATAATTAAGAATGTGCAAGGGGCCAGGTGCAGTGGCTCATGTCTGTAATTCCAGCACTTTGGGAGGCCAAGGCGGGCGGATCACGAGGTCAGGAGATCGAGACCATCCTGGAGAACACAGTGAAACCCCGTCTCTACTAAAAATACAAAAAAATTAGCCAGGCGTGGTGGCAGGCACCTATAGTCCCAGCTTCTAGGGAGGCTGAGGCAGGAGAATGGCATGAACCTGGGAGGTGGCGGAGCTTGCAGTGAGTGGAGATCATGCCACTGCACTCCAGCCTGGGCGACAGAGCGAGACTCTGTCACACACACACACACACAAAAAGTTAAGAAACAAGAAAAATTAAATATTTTGGGGATTTTGGCCAGAATTGCATTGCATTCCAGATCAATTTGGGGAGAAGAGTTATTACAATAGCGAGTTTTCCAAACCAAGACCACATGATATCTCTGCATTTACTTAAGTTTTAGTATCTTTTGGTGGAATTTAATCTTTTTCATTTTTACCCTTTATCTCCCATAGAGATTTGTACGACTTTTGTAAGATTTATTCCTAGGAACTAAGTATTATTCCTAGGAAGTAGTATCTTTTAAACTTTTCATAATCTATTTTTATGCAGAGAAACAACTGTGTATACTCATTTACACCCAACAATCTTGCTAAACTGTTAATTAGAAGTCATTCCAATTATTGATTCTAATAATAATTCAAATAACTCTTAATTCTAATAACTTATCTGTAGAAATTTTTTCATATTCTATGTACAATCCCATCACCTGCAAATGATGACTGTTTAGCGTCTTCTTTCTAGTCCTTTATACTTTTTCTTTTTCTTGTCTTACTGCATTGGCTAGGATCACCAGTTACACCATCAAATAGAAGCGCTGGTAGTCGGTATCCTTGTCTTGCTCTTGATGTTACAGGATCAATTTTCAGTATTTTACCATAAAGTTCAGTGTTAGCTATAGGCTTTTTTCCTTTCAGAAGCCCTTTATCAGGTTATGGAAGTTCCCTATTATTCCAAGTTTGCTAGAATTTGGAAATGAATGGCTAATGAATTTTATCAAATAGTCTCTGCCTCTAAGATAACCAAATTTTTTCTGTTTTAATCTGTTAATATGGTACATTTGTAAATTTTCTAATGAGTTGGTTCTTGCAAACAAAGTTCTTCGTAAGGTACTACAACTTTTAAAATATTTCCCTGGCTTGGGTTTTGTAATTGTTTCTTTCCTTAAGATTTTTGCATCTATATTCATAACCAGACTGGCCTGAAATGTTTGTTCTCACACTGCACTGCCCTTGTCTGGTGTTGCCGTTAGGCTTATGCTAGTCTCATACAATGAGTAGGAATATTCTCTATTTTCCTGTTCCCTAAAGGAGTTTGTGTGAAGGTAGGATTGTTTCTTGAATGTTGTTAGTATTTACCAGCAAAGTCCTCTAGGTGGATTTGTAGAAGGGGAGGATTTTAAAATACTGATTCCATACCTTCCATGATTACAGATTTCTATTTATAGGTTTTCTTCAGTTAGTTTTGCTGTTTCCTTTTTAGTTTTATCCATTTTATCTAAGGTTTTGGATTTTTAAGCACAGAGCTGATCAAAGAGCCAGCCTCTCACCCGACGTGAAATCCTGAGCGTGCCGCCAGTTATGCTGTTTCATTCCTAATGCTATTTGTGCCCTTCCTCTTAAAAAAAATTGCTTGCCAGAAATTTGTCTATTACTCTTTTCAATTACTGACTTGTCTTTATGGATACTATTATGTGTTTATGTTCTTTTCATTAATTTCTATCTTTATCCTTATAATTTCCTTTTACTTTATGTCAGTGGGCTATTCTAACATCATTGTATCTTTCTTCTTTACTAATGTGAACATTTAAAGCTATAAATTTATTTTACTATTGCTTCAGTTGTCCCACAAATTCTTATGTAAAAATATATTACTGGCCAGGCACAGTGGCTCACACCTGTAATCCCAGCACTTTGGGAGGCTGAGGCGGGTGGATCACCTGAGGTTGAGAGTTCCTAGACCAGCCTGATCAACACTGAGAAACCTCATCTCTACTAAAAATACAAAATTAGCTGGGCCCACGTGGTGGCGCATGCCTGTAATCCCAGCTACTCAGGAAGCTGAGGCAGGA
>NW_012106075.1:154903-159280 GCF_000951045.1 Mandrillus leucophaeus | reverse complement strand
ATATAATATTTAATTTGGTTTTAAATATATTTGATTTTCCTTATAATTTTTTCTGTGATTCAAGAATTTAGAAGTGTTCTTAAAATTTTAGATGTATGAAGTTTTTCTACTTATCCTTTTGTTAACTGATTTTTTACTGTGATCAGAAATTCTGTTATATGTGATACCAATTTTTTGAAATTTGTTAAGACTAGCTTTTCTGTCTAGGACATCATCAATTTTTTCCAAGTACTCTCCATGTGACTATAAAGGATGTGTATTCTCCAATTGCTGGGAACAACAAATTCACAAGCTTGTGGCCTATGCTGCTCAAATTTTCTTATATCCTTATTACTTCTGAAATGTACCCCCACATTACTTCCCATTTCCCACACTCTTCATTCTGTCCTGAAGATCTGAGTTTCCATCTGGTTTTCCCTCCTATCAGCCTGAAGAACTTCTTTTAGCATTTCTGCGGTACAGATGTGCTGGCAACGATTTCTCTTAGTGTTTTACTACCAGATGTCATCCTTTCACCTTTATTCTTCAAGAACACCTTCACTGAATACAGAATTCTGGGGGTTGGCAGTTTTTGTTGCTGTTGTTTCCAAACCTAAAATCTCTTTTTTTAAAAAATTATCAATTCTTGGAAGAAAGATGATTTTGCGAGCAATGGCTTTCAAGGTTGACCGTGTTTTTCTTGTAGCACACTGACGACTCTATGCCACTCAGACATCTACTGTTGCTGTCAAGAAGTTAGCTATCCATTTAGTTGCCATTTTTTTGTAATGAATGGCCTGTTCTCGGTAGGTTTATTTAAGTTATTTTCTTCCTCTGTCGTTCTGCAGTTTCCTGATGATACGTCTCGGTGGGGATTTCTTTGATTTATCTTGCTTAGGATTCACCAGGCTTCCTGGATCGGAGAAGTAGCATCTTTCCAAAATTCTTGAAAATCCTCAGTCATTTTTCAAATATTAGCTCTTCTGAAACTCCAAACAGATACGTGTTAGATATCCTCACTCTGCTCCCATGTTTACCCCCAGCCACACTGATTCCCAACTGCTTCCCAAATGCCTGGCACCTTCTGGGCCTCTCCGGCCCTCGTATTTTCTCTTCCCGCCTTCTCTGACTCCTCTGGAATCCTCCCCTTGACTTTCTTTTAGATCATTTATCATATAGCACCATAACTATTATTTAACTACAAGTCTCTCATGGACTGTAAACTCCCTGGGGTGAGGGCTACCTTGAGCCCTGGCATCAGACATGAGGGTGGCACTCAGCAAGCTTGTGACAGCCTGGCTGAGCTCTGAGGCTTAGAGAAAGGCAGCAGAAGGTGGCAGTGATGTGTCAATCTCGGAAGACTAGGGAATGCTCCCCTGAGCCTCCGAGACAACTAGTCTCTCTCCTCATTCCTACTCTCATTCCTACAAACGCTTCTCTTAAAAGCCCCAGCTCTACTGCTCAAGGATGGACAGGTGAAGAGGAGACTCCTTGGCTTTCAAAAAGATGAACCAACTGCTAGTCATTCTACATGTAGCTTCATGCCTTCCAGTCTCTGAAATGCTGAATAGCCTTAGGAAGGGACTATTAAGCCATACCAGTCACTATCTTTTTCTTTTTTCTTTTTTTTTTAGAGACAGGTTGTTGCTCTGTCACCCAGACTGGAGTGCAGTAGTGCAATCACAGTTCACTGCAGCTTCAACCTCCTAGGTTCAAGTGATCCTCCCACTTCAGCCTCCCAAGTAGCTGGGACCACAGGCACACACCACCATGCTTGGCTGATTTTTTATTTTTTTGTAAAGAGGGGGTCTTCCTATGTTGTCCAGGCTGGTCTCACAGGCATGAGCCACTGCACCTGGCCCACCAGCCACTATCTTGGTGGCCTTTTTCACTTTTGGCCAGGATCAGCTACTGGCAGCTGTAGCAGCACAGGGAAGGAGAGGAGGAGTGTGCTGCCTTCACTCCTTCCCAAGCTTGCCCCAGCGATAGGGGCCATGCCAGGCCAAAGCAGACATCAATCTGCAAGCTTCATTCCCAACATCCCATGGACACCAGTGCCTTTTGTTTCCTTGTGGCCTGTCCACTCCTGTTTGGACTCAGGGCTTCTCCTGCTGCTGTCCCAGAACCCACAACATTATAGAGGCTCCAGAAATAACTGCTTCTATCCAGAAGCTCCTTCTGACACTTCACTCCTCATCTTCCAGCATCTCATGCAGATTGCCCTCCTCCAGGACTGAAGCTGCCCTTGCCAGGTCCACCTCTGCTCGACATGGGGAAGGGGTTATCAGGAAGCTGAACCTGCCCCCTGCTGGAATCACACTGTAGAGAGAAGCCCTCACTCTAACCCCCTGCAACAGGACACCTTGTGGGTCCTCAGCTCTCTGTCCCAGCTGGAGGTAAGTGGTATGGTGGAAATGATGAATCAGGGAGAGAGCTGATTGCAAGCTGAAGAGCTGTGGTGTGACTTCAGGACTGCCATGACACAACATAGAGGACACGGGAGGCCTGAGGCTCGGTGCTAGGCTGATTCTGGCCTCTGTGGAGCCTGGGGGAGTCAACATCCCTTCCTCACTGCCTATGTTCAGCAGCCCAGCTGTGCCTGGATGACACAGACTGGAGCCTCGCTTCCCCTGCAGCCCTGACCGTGCATCGTCTCCCCTTCACACTATCCCACTCCCCAGCTACTATCTCTTCCCACTGGCCTCTGTCAGGGAACATGCCACGGTTACTTCCAGCCCCCACTCCTGCTTTCTCCTGCAAGGATGCCCTGGTTCTCCTTGGAAGAATTCTCCCCTCACCCACTTCCAGTCAGTCTTGAAAGGGACAGACCCTCCCCTGGCAACAGAGAAGGGTTCTCACTGGTTAAAGTCAATCTGCAAATTGTCCCCAACTCCAATCCCCCATCCCCAAATCCCAGAAATGGTACTGGAGCTACAGAGAAATCTGCTCTCTATCCCCCGGGCTGTATTAACTGGGACTATGAGGTGGGCACCCGAGGCAGCCATTGTACTTGCCAGAGCAAAGGCTTGAGCTTCTGAGGTGAACAGCACAGCAAAGGGGGTCTGAGTCTTGGTGGTCACCTCCTAGCCACTGGGTCAAGCTGAGGGCATCCTGACCAAACTGGCTCCCCTGACATACTGTGGGGAGGGGGCACTTGCTGGGAAGGCCCGGCCCCCACCCTGCAGCCTCCATGCCAGCCTGCCATGCAGTTCCCACTCTAAACCCAGCTCAAAACCCTTCTCAGGGCACTCATGCCGCTTGTGTGCATGTAAGACTGCATCTATCCCCCTTGCCAAAGCATGTGCTCCATGAGAACATGGGCTGGGTCTGCTTTGCTCCCTGTCCCTGAGAACCAAGCCTGACACACGGAGGGCGCACTCCATCACTAACTAGGGATTGAAGAGAGGTCACAAGGATCAAGGGAACCACAGGACTTCAGGCTGGCAGGGACTTTGTAGTTTATCTGCATTTCTGCACACTGGAGTTCAGTGACCACTTCTAACAGGTTCTGGATAAATGTCCACTTCAGGGGCTCAGAAACACAACCAGATTAGAGTGGCCCATAATCTCCATCCTGATGATCTAAGACATGGAGATCTCAAGTGTCTTAGACTAAGTGGTATTCAGGCACCCTGGGCCAGGGGGCACCAGACTAGTGGCTCTCAACCATTCTTCTTGAGAAGCTCTTAGGGATTTTAGTAAAATACTGATGCTGTCCTCTTCATACACACAGATTCTGGGGTGGGCCCAAGCATTTGGGTTTCTAGAAGCTCCTGAGATGACTCAAATGGGCAGCCAGGATGCATAAGAAACACTGAGCTCTGGGTGCACCCAGACCTCTCACCAAGCCCTCCCCACAAGTGAGGCCCCATCTGAGGGCCCAGCTCAGACTCACAGGCCTGAGTGGGCAGATGGGTGGTGGAGACAAGCTCTGGCCTCCCACAGTCACCTTGTTCTATCCAAACAACATTTGGTCAGCAGTATCCAGGCCTGGCCCCAGGATGGCCCCTCCCTCTGAGATAAACAGACAGCCACTACAGCCAGTATGCAGGTCACAGGCAGCCATCAATGGCGAGAGACAGGGCAAAAGGCAGGCCTGAGGAGAGGGTGACCACATCCCCAAGTAGGGATGTCTGAGCCATGATTTCAAAAATACGTAAGAGTTTGCCAGGCAGACAATGAGACACAATATAAAGATTAGGCATTTAAGGGAATCCAGGATGCCTGAGCCCCTGCAAAGGCCCTCACCAGAGGGGAGTCTGAGCTCTGCTCCGAGCCCCAAGTCCCTCAGGCTTTGCCTTTCTGACTTCAGCCGCTGCACACCCAGGCTGCCTACAAAAATAGAATCTGTCCCCAGGCATGGTGGCTCATGCCTGTAATCCCAACACTTGGGGAGGT